>NC_051154.1:381815089-381909269 GCF_013339745.2 Dermacentor silvarum | reverse complement strand
TTTTTTCTCAATGCAGAGATGTGTTTCGACCAAGATAAGTCACGGTCGATGGTGACTCCGAGAAACTTATAGTGGGTTACCGAAGGTATATTCTTGCCATCAATCATGACGGGGTAGCAGGCCATTGACTTCCGCGTAAATGCCATGGCTGCACTCTTAGTCGGTGAGAGCTGAAGTCCACGACTATTTAGGTATTGCGACGTTATTGACACTGCACGCTGTAGCTTCGTTTGTACTTGTAAGCGTGTTAAGCTCGTGGTCCATATACAGATGTCATCTGCATACACAGAGACCGAGACTGCGCCTGTGAGTTCTTTGACGAGTCCAACGAGAACAACATTAAATAAGGTTGGGCTCAGTACACCTCCTTGAGGCACCCCACGATAGACAGGATGGTTCCTTGTATGACCGTCTAGAGTTGTCATAAATATCGTTCTATCTCGAAGATAGCTGGCTATCCACTGGTGCATACGGCCACCAATGCCATATTCCTCAAGGGCATTTAAAATTGCATCATGTAGAACATTGTCAAATGCACCCTTGATATCCAGAAAGACAGCAGCCGTCAACCGACGGCGACGTTTCTGATGTTCAACAGTCGTTACTAGATCAATAACGCTGTCGATTGACGACCTACCCTTTCGGAAACCTGTCATAGCGTCTGGATATATATTACGCTTCTCCAAAAACCATTCTAGACGCATCAAAACCATCCGTTCCATGGTTTTTCCTATACAACTGGCAAGCGCCACTGGTCTGTAGGAAAGCATATCATGGGGTGACTTGCCTGGCTTCAATAATGCCACGATCTTGCTTGTCTTCCAATGTGCAGGCACAGTTCCCGAGGCCCAAGAGAGATTATATAAAGCCAGAAGCTCTTCAGTCGCTCGAGGGCCCAGATGGCGTAGGGTAGAATAGGTAATGCCATCAGGCCCTGGCGCACTTGAGCGTATTGAAGAAGAGATCGCAGCACGTAGCTCTTGCAGCGTGAATGGAAGGTCGAGACGATCGTCCACTGTTGGGGGAGCGCACCTGAACAGCGTAGATACCACTGTTGTAGAGCCGGAGAGATGTAAGCAGAAATCTTCCGCGATCTCCTTCTCACTGCGCATCTGATTGATAGCCAGAGCTCGGAAAGGACGTCGTTGTTGTGGAGTAGATGGCAAGGCTCGTACAACATGCCATATCGTGGACAATGGTTTTCTTGGGTCCAGGCTGCTGCAAAAGGACCTCCAACGCTGTCTGTCGAGCTTTTCTAAGTGTCTTTGAATTTTCTTTTGCACACGACGTGACGTCCTCAAGTCTGATAGCAATTTAGTTCGCCTGTATTTCCTCTCGGCGCGACGACGCACCGCCCGCAGATGCTCATATACAACATCAACGGATGTTCTGGAATGTGATGTTGCGACGATGTCTGTTGTTGCGTGCATTGCTGCTGTAATTCGCTCTTCGATCTCTTGCGGGGAAGTTATACAGCCGCAGGAGTCTTCCAGTTTGTTTTGAAAAGCATCCCAGTCAGTGCGTTGTGCATGATGATTAGGGAGTCTCGTGAACCATCTCAATTGTACATAAGTAGGTAGGTGATCACTGCCGCACGTTTCAGCATCTGTGCACCAGGCAGCAGAAGACGAAAGGCATCGTGAAGCGATAGCTAAATCGAGACAGCTGCTGTACGTTGTGCCTCGCAAATATGTTGGTGAGCCGTCGTTGAGGATGTCAAGACCATTGCTGTTTATGAAGTCAAGAAGCTGTCTTCCTCGAGTGTTTATGGCCCGGCTACCCCAAAGATGGTGGTGTGCGTTGAAGTCACCTACGATAACATGAGGTCCTTGGCTGGAGTCAAGAACAAGTTTCAGGTGTTCAGCGTCAAATCTTCCCCTGGGAGAAATATAGCCACCGATGACCGAGATTGTGCGGCGCTTAAGCTTCAGTGTTATAGAAACGTACTCGTTGCTGTTGTGCACCGGAATTTGGTTTAGCGAGTACGTGAGGTCACATCGCACGCATAGTAAGACTTTGCTAGGATTTCCACTTGTCTCAGACGCGAATTGTTCGTAACCAGACAGTCTAAATTTCGAAGTCATATTCGGCTCGCATATCACAATAACTGGAAATCGATACTTGAGCAGTCTCTGTTTAAAATCTCCGAGGCGACCTCGTAGACCTCGTGCGTTCCATTGAAATATCACGGAATGGCTGATCCTTTCCTGCAGTGACAGCATTGAAGTTGATGATGCCATGGTTCTTGCTATCCTTTATATAGCAGCAAGCACCGGTTCGAGTGCGTCGAGAATTTGCACCGCCGCATTGGCAACGGGCGTCTTAACTCCCATAAGCAGCATTCGCAAGGAACGAACCAATTGTGTAAGCATTGCCTTGATTTGACCATCCGACGACGAAGCTTCGCGTTCATGCTGGCGTTCCGGCTGCACTTCTGCACTCCGAGACGGCAGGGCAGGCCATATAGTAGTGTCCTTGGTGTTCAGAAGAGTAGACGTGGCTACAGGTCCTGACGATTGAGGAATAACAGGAGCGCGCGTCGACTTTTCATGAGGCACCGGTTGTCCTGTTGTCGATGCTGATCTCCTCCTGCGATTACGGGAGCGCCTCTGGTGGCGGTGTATCTTGGTAGCCGCTTCTCTGTGTGTAGAGCGATCTCGCACCATTTTCCTTAGCACGGACATTTCAGTCTTTAATTTTGGACACTCCTTCGACGTTGCCTTGTGCGGCCCATCGCAGTTAGTGCATTTCAAGTCAGAGCCATTACACATCGACTCATCATGATCACCACCACAGCGGGGACATGTCATCCTGTTTGCGCACACAGCACTTACGTGCCCGATTTTCTGACATTTACGGCACTGTAATGGCCTTGGGACGTATGGACGGACAGGATGTCTCACATATCCCACTTTCACATGTGATGGTAAGTTGTCTCCCTCAAAAATGAGCTTTATGCACCTCGACCGTCCAAAACGGTGTATGTCTGTGATATGGACAGTTGAGGATATTAGCGTTGGGAGATCGCCATTATCAATATCTGTATCCACATCGTAGATCACACCAGCCGTGGTACTGCCTCCCTGTACGATGAATGAGCGGACAAGGATATTTCCCAGCTGAGTTACAGCCTTTAAAGTGTCAAGGATGCTTCGTGTAGAGACATCAACAGTAAGGATGTTTTTTCTGCTATTAATACGGACCTCTCTGATTTGCCCTGGAGCCAGCTTCTCGAGATAGGCAGTGAGAGTTTGCCTATTGAGGGAATTGAGGTTGCCAGTAGCAGCGATGGGGATGTAGGCGATTGTATACGTTTGCTGTGAGGGCGGCTTATTGTAGTTGAGCTCACTCACGCTTGAAGTCCTGGGAAGTTTCCTCTTCAACCGGCGCTTTGTGGCCACTGTATATCCACCGTCGGATTCCATGTCGTCCACGTCAGAGCCGCTCGATGACCCTGGCAGAGTCATGTGCAGATGGTCGGACGCAGCAGACCGACGTTCAGCTTGGAGGCCAGCCCCCAGCCGTGGCGGCAGAGGGGGCGGAACGTCCGTCATTGCTATCGATACTGTACCCGCCACGGAGGCGTCGGTACGCACAAAGTTAAATGAAAAACCAGAGCGAAGCAGGAACAGCAGCTGATCAAGAACTCGTCTTCTTCTTCCTTCTCATTTTGGGTCCAAATTATTGGGACAAGCGAAGCCTGGTGGATTTAAATGGATTTCGGGCGCTTGAGCGCTATGTGGTGCTTTGTCACCAGGACTGCTCTTCTCTGTCGGAGGTTGCGAGAAAATTGTGAATCCTGGTCTAATCTTAATATTGTGGGCTTCAGCGAAGGTTCAGTGATTTGATGGCTGCTTTGGTGCTATTATTAGATAAGGGTAGGCGCGTTGATTTGCTCGCTAGACCCGATGGCTCTCGGTGCGAGCACGGCGCTTTCCTGTGCCCTGTGGTCGTGTGTGTGCTTGTGTATTCCCAGGGAGAAGGCCACAACGAGGTTAATGCTGGGACCTCATGCTCGAGTGTGTCATCGGCCATCATTTCAAGAGGAAACCCCGAGCTCTCGACCAACCACCGACGCTTCGGGCAACCTGACAGCTGGTCACCCTCAGGTCGGATCTTCCGGCGGGGGAGGAGTCTGTTGCGTCCCGAATCGGCCGGGCGCATTCTTTGATTGTTTCCCATCGAGGCAGGCCCTTTCATGAGCGTCGCCGAGACGGCGACAGTGCCAGACACCGACGAGACAGGCAAACAAGCGCCCCAACTAGGCAGTGCGCATTCTTTAGGTGCTTCCCACGATGCCACCCCCTTCATCAGCAGCCGCCTACTTGGCGACGCGGCGCAACACCAGCTGGGACGCGATGACAAAGAAGCTCACGAAGCTTGCCCCCCTTCGTTAGACGCGGGGATTAGTGCAAAGGCCATTCTCCCGACCCGGGCAAGCTGACCGTCGGAGGGCAAGAAACAGGTCACCGACTTTCGTAGAAGGAGTGTCAACCCCCTGTTTCCGGATTGCCTCGCCCTTGCTTCGAAGGTGCAACATTGGAGGCGGAGTTCAGCGAACAAGACGGCCCGTCTGATTGGCCGCATCAAGGTCATCTGATTCCCTAGTCGGGTCAACTAGGGAAGACCGATGTTTTATAAGGGGACACCTTGCGTGCAGTGGCGTGTCCTGACGTGTTCCGATATGAACTGAGACATGTAGTGAGCTGAGACTTTCAAAGTGCTCCCCCATGGAGTGGGCTTCGATATTTGGAGCCACTGTAAATATGTAAAATAAACCATTTTTTCTCTCGCTCTCACTCCCGGACGTACTCATCCCTTTGGCTGAAGGCTCACCGGCCTAAACGCTACCCGAGTCTCAACAACCCGTTCCTAACAACTGGCAGCAGCGGCGGATTAATCCCCGACCCGCAACACTAGAAAGATTAATCCCTTCGACCTTACGTTTGGTGCGTTTAATATGGGTACCAGGTCACCACGGTTTGTTTTTAAATGAAATGGCCGACGCACTCGCACGTACATCCCTACAGTTAGTGTTGCACGATTGAAGTGGGACTAGGTGAGGGGGGGGGGGGGGGACAAACAGCGAAACTAGGAAACCTATGTGAAAAAAAATGTTCGAAAATTTTAAATCAGAATACTGTCATACCAGTAAATATTCCGTTTTAAATATTTTTCCTCTACTAAAACAACACATGTTACTTTGTTTCGATTTCACAATTTATTAGTTCGTTCTTGGTGACCCCTACAAACCAGGGATTCTGGCGCAAGACTTCGCAATACTGTGCAAACCAGCTATTATGTCGTGCGGAATGACGTTCCTCCCTTGAACGGGGCGGTTTCATCCCAGTTTTTTTTTCCTTGCGCGTTTTTTCAAAGTGTGGCGTGCGCTTCACTTCAATTTTTGCGTGGCCTAGCGCATGGCATTGGTGAAAGGTCTCAGTGCAGATTTTTTTGTTATCGTGCAAGTTCACGCTGCGGCATCCGACGCGCTGTCTCTCGTCGTGACGATAAATGCGAAACGCTCCGCGAAGAAACGTCGCGCTATATCCGTTCACTCTCCCTTACGCAGGCTCTGAGTGTCCGAGAGGAAGCAAAATTAGTAAGTCGAATGTTTTCCAAGTGATAATGTGGCGCAATGTTGTCTTGTCTGACAACTGTTGTAAATGAATACATGGCGTCGTCCGTAATTGCGATTGATTCTGTGAAAAGGTTTCACATATGTTGCTATACATTACGACGGTGAGCTGTCCATAGTACTTCTCATCCATTGAAAGAAGTTTTGTTTGGTCAGTTATATTGGTTGCATTATTCTAGACGAATAAATGTGAAGTTGCTTTTGAAACTTCTGTGGCATTGTCTTTTATTTCCATCCTATTCGTTCATCTTCCTAAGGAACCTACTGGAGCAATTGCCGTCAAGAACAGCCTAATTATGATCACATTAAGACATACGCCACTAGTATAGTTTAATGATGCGCTGGTGCTTCACCTGAGGTGAGTCGCAAGCTCGCTTCAGCCTGAAAAATAGACAGAGAAAAAAAAAAGAATTGCTGCTGGGCGTAACGGTCGAAATGCCGGACGCTGAAGAAGTTCGAACATGCGCGCCAAGCAGCTTAAATCTTGACGTCACTGCCATTTCCGGTTGTGACGTCAGTTTTTATTTTTTATTCTTTGCTTGCTGTTAGTTGTCCCCCCGATACGTAGATGGCGACGGTTGCAACGACACGCCATTTTCTTGACATGTGAGCTTCGCTACCCGTTTACATATGCCTTGGCAGTTGTATGTAGCTGCGGTCTGCTACGCCGCGTAGATACCGCGGCCGCCGCGGGGAGCCGCGATGAGTCCGCTGACTGAGTGCTCTGCGGCTTGCTGACGAAAACCGCGTGTGGCTAAAGTCCCTTTACGTATGGCGCGTCGTCGGCGCCAAAATCGAAGGTACTGGTGTCTATGTAAACATCCAAAATCAAATTTCAACTGCGTGCCACGGTGACGTTCAGTAGGCGCAGCCTTGTTGGCACGCCCCGCTCCGCCGTATAGCCTTCGCAGTGCAAGCACTTGAAGAAGTGGAAGCACCGCGCGGAGGACGCTTGGTTGCCAATAACTCCGCTTCTGCTGAACGCATTGGAGTACTTTTTGTGGCAAAGTATTTCTCAAATAGTGTTGGTTAGCTTCGAATGAATTTTTAGGCTTCGATAAAAAGTGGTTCAAGGCCCCTTTGAGGATGTTTTGAAAGCGTTGCCCAGCCTCTTTAGTTTCCCTGCTATGCTGCAAATAAAGCGCCATAAGGGAAAATGTGGGCCAGGCTAGTGCAGGCGAACTTAATTGGCGACATCTGAACATTTGCTGCGCATGAACGTCTTTGATGCACACGCTGGAAGTCCATTGCTTTACGCTATTTGCCTTCATTCGGTTTCAGGAGTTTACGCGGAGTCATGATAAACAGAGCTGAACAAAACAAGAAAGAACATGAAAAAAGGCAGCCCTTTTACGTGATGTATAGGTATATTTGATATTGTCGAAAATAAATTACCTTGCTCCTTCGCAGGAGGCGGCTAAAGCGGGCACTGAAGCCTCAAAAGTGACTGCCGAGCAGCCGACAGCCGCTGCCGAGCCCATTGACGACGACACGCTGCTGGCTAACAGCCTGCTGTTCCTGGTCGCCGGTTTCGAGACCACCGCAAGCACCCTGTCATTCATTCTACATCTGATGGCTCAGTACCCCGAGGAGCAGGACAAGGCAAGTGCTATATTACAAGTGCTCAGTAGCGCACCCAGGATCTCTGCCAGGGGGGGGGGGGGGGGGGGGGTTGACAGTTTGCCAATACCATCTAAACAGCACTAATTTCGATTTCTTGACGGCAAATTGTCAAAAAAATGCGCTTTTTGCGAGTGTGCAGACGATTGCGCGTCTTACATCTTAGTTGCAGTACTCAAATGCCTAAGGAAAGAAAAGGGGTTAAACAAAAGGGGGGGGCTAAGTCGGCCTCAGGGGGGGGTTACAACCCCCGAATCCCCCCCCGTCGGTGCGCCACTGCAAGTGCTACTTCTAGAAAGCGTCATAACCATATAAAGTCAACCGACAATGATGCCCAGGAAAGCATCGGGGAAATTAGCTGTGGTTGAACTTGAAATGTGGAAAATAATAAAGAAATGGGGAATCAAAGTGGACGAAAAGATAACGTCTCAGCGGTGGGAGACGAACCCACAACCTCCGCATTACGCGAGCGTTGCACTACCAATAGTGCTACGGCGACGGCTATCAATCCGTCCACCAACGTGCGTATTCATGTTTACTAGATCCAGCCCTGGGAGTGCTAACCAGGTAGTGCTAACCAGGTCATTAGGTAGCATACGAGGGTTTTCTTAGCCACGTGACTGCTCTTCTTAGTTCACGTGTTACGTGACGCCGTCGTGCAAAAAAAGGATGTTTCACACCCGCCCATCATGGCTCTGAGTGGCGCTGGTTGGCACTTCGAGGGCTCGATCTAGTAAGCATAAATACTCAGGTTGCTGGATAGATGTATGGATAGCCGTTGCCGTAGCGCAATAGGTAGTGCAACGCACGTGTAATGCGGAGGTTGTGGGTTCGTCTCCCACCGATGAGACGCTATCTTTTCATCCACTTTGAATTCCCTTTATATATATAATATTATATATATATATATATATATATATATATATATATATATAAAATTATAAGAAGTCAACAAAGACACTAAGGACAACATATGGGAAATTACATGTACTTACTAATTGAAATAAGGAAATCACAAATTAATGAACATGAAAGTAAATCTCGTATGTAATATTTATGCGTCCGGGCAGCATGTTGTGGTGTGCTGGGTGCCAGGACAGCGAGACATTGAGGGAAATGTACTGGCAGACCAGCTTGCCACATCCATCGAGGCAAAAGCTGGCAACACATCTATGCTCGTCCCTTTTTCCGATATGAAGCTATACCTACGCAAGAGACTTCGAGTCCACTGGCAACGTTTGTGGGACGCCCAGACTCATAGCAAACTTCATTTAATTAGGCCTCGCCTAGGGAACTGGCCATCGACCACGAAATCTAGAAGAAATGATGTCCTATTCTGTAGGCACAGAATAGGACACACTTACGGCACGCATATTTACCTGTTGTCTGGAAGTGAACCCCCGACCTGTACTAGATGTGGGCGAGCACTTACTGTACTTCACATCCGAGTACAGTGTCCACTAATAGAACCTTAAAGAAAAAGGTACTTTGTTCGAGCCTATAGAGAGAGCATACCCCTTCACCCAGCGATGTTTTTACGTTTTGACCCGGTATTTCAGCACGATTCAGTTTTAGCCTTTTTAAACGACATCGACATTTTGCAAGTTCTTCGCCCGAGAGATTCGTAGCAGCATCCTCTTTCAGAGGACGCTGCTGCAACAGCATATTTGAAATGCACTCTCCTCAAGGCCCTTAATTGCTTCTAAGGGTCTCTGTGAGGCAGTAGTGCCTTGTAGCGCTTACAACTTTTTTATACTATATTATATACATTGCGCCCCTATCACGCCATTGTCATGATCTTATTAATTTTGTCTTTTACGCACCTTTAGTGCGCAGGATTTTAGGCCCCTTTACAGCCACCCTACACCTACCCACTGTGATTGATCACACCATTGCTCACTCAGTACACCACGTCTTGGCGCTCTTTGGCCATAGCTGGCCCTTCCGCCACAAAACAACAACAACAACAACAACAACAACAACAACAACAACAACATCATCATCATCATCATCATCATCAAAATGAAAGTAAGTAAGCGTAATTTCTCCTATGTTGTCCTTGGTGTCTTTGTTGGCTTCTTATGACATTATAAATAAAAATCAGGCCCCTCGGTTCCCTTTCTTCTCGTTCATTGCGTAACGAGGGTCTCGAATCCGGCAACATTGATGCCTTCATGCAGGTAGCATATGTGGGTTTATTGACCAGTTGCCTTCACCCAAAAAGATCACGTACTCGTGACGCCTGCGGCAAAAAAGATTTCCACATCGCCCTCAAGGTTTGTGAGTGCTGGCTCTGGTAAACACGCCCAGGGTGCTGTGAATATTCGTGCTTTGAATATTGAAAATATTGTATCCGATATTGGGGAATATTCGCAGGCCCCTATAACGTTTTTGTTTTCATTTTTTTCAGCTGCAAATGCATCGCGGTTGTCGAGTAGTGGAGGAGCGTCTGTATCAGAGCCGTGATGTTCATGGCTCGAAGCCAACCAGTGACGACAGTTATCTCATTTACGTTGCTGAAGCATTCTAGCGGGACGTTCACCTGATGCTACGTAGATAGCCAGATGTTTGGCTTCGTAAATGCTTAGGGTTGTAAACTGAAAAAGAGCACATAGTACTAATAAGCACTATCACGCCTGCGCCCACCTGAATACGAACTAGCGGGCCGCTTTCAAATACGTGTGATGGGCTCAAACAGGGGAAGGCTCTTAACTGTTTCCTGCTCTGCTTCCGGCGTTGCGTTCGTTGATACACCAGTCGGCAGAAAAAGATTTGTCGTGTAGAAAATTTTTTTTCAACTCGGGGCCAACCCACATTTCCCTATTATACATGTAAAACGCACAAATGCCTTTATGAGAGAGCCACTGGACCGATATGAATTAAGTTTATTGAAATTTAGCGATGAAGTTAAATTGTAGCGACAGTAGCAAGGAAAATTTTGATTTAGCGCTTGGAATTTTTAACGAAAATTTCTGAAAATCGGGAAGTTAAAAAAATAGGAGCAGGTAGTTTGCAAATCCGTAACTCTGCATCAAAAACAGGTGTTGCAGTTCTCTAAACTGCATCCGTTAAAGCATCTAAAGCGAACATGTCTGATATATCGATGTGCATCTTACGTAAATTTGTTAAAATGTTTACGAGGGTTTCGCGAAAGTCCTACTCACAAATTAGTGGTACACTTCAGAGGGGTATGTAATAGAATAATTTTGTCCGCGTTAGATGCATTATTAGGCATAGTTTACGGAATGGTGATATCGCTTTTCATTCCTGAATTAGAGCTGTATACTTGATAGTTTCGTTTCGTCAAATTTTGGAATTTTCTACACTTTTTATTAAAAAACCTTCACGGCTGAAATAAATAAATAAAAAAAAACAATCGGCTGGTTGCACGCCACTAGAGTAACTTTTTCTTTTGAATGTAACACATGTCATCAAATTCGGTGCAGTGGTAGCGAGAACAACCATTTCTCCGTTGCCATGTATTTAGATAGGAGCCCCCCGAGCTAAAGCTTCTTCTGAAAGGGATGCGCTTCGTTGGTCTTTGGTGTCGCGTGCAATGGCACCTCATCAAAAAAGATATTGCAGCGCTCCTCATGTGTTTAAAGCCGAGTTAATAGTGAGGTGTATACTAGCAGCGAACTGCCACTTAAACCAGCGGACATCTGAGACATCTAAACTGAAAAATGGTCTGACGCGACTGCTTGTACCGAAAGTTATGAACTGAGTGCGAAGACCTGGTCACGGAAGTTCCCGAGTGTGACATACAGTGCGTACATATAATGAAACTGGTGTGTCGTTCCTATTTTTTTGCACTTCCTGATGGGCTAGCATTACCTTAAACTGATGCGTCTCTTGTTTCAGTTGCACGAGGAACTCGTGCGAAGGTATCCGGTGGACGAAGACCTGGATTATAGCCAGCTACAAGAACTCGAGCGGCTGGATATGTTCGTCAAGGAAGCGCTGAGGCTCTACCCTCCGGTGACAATGCTGGTGTCGCGCCACTGTCGCGCCGACACGACCATTCTTGGACAGTTCTTCCCGGCCGGATGCGAGGTGCTCGCACCGGTCTGGCACGTTCACCACGACCCTCAAATTTGGCCCGAACCATTTCGATTCAACCCCGAGCGATTTGCCCCAGCAGTAGCGAAGGATATTCATCCCGGCGCTTTCATACCGTTCGGCATCGGGCCCAAGTCTTGCATCGGGAACAGGTTTGCCTTACTTGAATTGAAGGCCGCACTGTGCAAGCTCTTGAGGAGATACGAGGTACTGCCGTGCTCGCGAGTTGAAGACCCTATAGGGCTCATCGTGCAGACGGTGATTATCCGCCCTAAGACACCTATACAGGTCAAGCTGCGGCATAGGACAGAAGCCGGGGCTAGCGCCAAGCCGTAAAACACGCTGGCAACGGAAGACAACATTCTACTGCGTACGCTCTTTTGATACAGCATGGTTAAAAACCCGTAGTGGAAAAGCCGAATCATCGTGAACCGGCAGTTTTTCTACATCTCTACCTTGCAGACATGGGAACGAAGGGCTATTGAGGCACAATAAACACTTGCAATTTTAGATTCTCCAAAAGCCGTGACTCGCGTAACCGACGCGAACCAAAAATGGAATGCACACGCCCAACCACTGATCAGCCATGCGGTCGTGGTGATTTTGCAGCCGAAGTTTTCAGCAGAACGCCGGCGAAATTTCAAATATTGAAGTCAATGGAAATTGCCACATTTTGAACAGGGACGAGTGAGAACGAGTTGTCTGCGGTATGTACTGCTCTTCACGGCCCGTGGAACATCGAGTGACCTCTGTGCATTCAATATATATATATATATATATATATATATATATATAAAGGGTTGTCCAAAACTGATGTCATGTGCATGACTAGTTATGCTGTGAAGATGCTGCGAGAGGTTGCAGCCTCTTTATGGTGGACTCAGAATTCGCTTCTGCGAGCCCATATGTGCTACTGTAAACTTTATCATACAGGCATGCCTCGACCAATAGAGGCAAGTGTGAACATGCCTGTCTCGCGTTGGAACGTACCTGAACATTCTGAGTACGTTTTACCTTGACAACGAGTCGTGTTGTACGTTTTACGTACACCATTTTTTTATGTCTCCCACTTTTGCCCTGCCCAAGTTCAATGCGCGCAGAACAGCACATCGTGGGAAATACGGTCGAAGGCTCATGCAAGACGAAATTGTACCATAGCCACTTGCCCCCCTTTGAAGTCACATTGCTCGAGTACACTTTGCGACACATGCACATTTTGTAGCGATACTGCGGGTTTTAATGCAGTGTTTTTAAATTATTTTATGTAGCTCACACAAAAAATGTACGTACACAAACTGAAAACGTTGTTGGATCCTATAGTAATCGTAGCTGGTGTCGGGAACATTGAAAAAAAAATACGGATTTTTCTTTTGCAGGAACACAAGATGCAGCATACACACGTTTTTCCAAACTAATATAAGGCACAGGGACTTGATGATTCACAGTAATATGCATTCACACATATATAATAAGGACTCATTTAGCGCAGGTAAAAGGTTACTAGTTTTAACATAATTTTCAATTGAATTTCAAATAAGGACTCGAATAAATTTGAATGATCTCATTTCCATTCTAGAAATGAGTTCGAACTAAAAAAGTTAACTTGTCGCGTTTCGAATGCTACAAACGTACTCGTATCTGTCACGAGGCCTACTAAGTCACTACAACTCAGACATCCCGGCAAATTGCCCAGACTGCCCAGAACTTTATTGCTCACTCTCGCACGTACCGCGTTAGCAAAGGGCCCTCTCTCCAGTGAGCCCGAATGGGAAGACGCCCTCAAAAGCCGGACCTCAAACTCCAACTCAAGGCTGTCCAGAGGGCCCAAGAACTGGCGGAGCGTAACCACGTTCCCGTCCCCACTTGGGCCAGAGGAGCTCCCCGCGTGGAATCTCCAACGGCTTAAAACTCCTCTGGACCTCAATAAAGTTCTTGACTGACGTACATTTTCATCGGCTTAGATTCTTCGCCGTAGATGCTGCCTCTTGTTCCCTTTATATGATTTTAGAATAAATCGTTCCGCATTCACGGGCCGTGGGTAAGGGTCGGGTACATAGGTCGGCATACGCACTCACGAGCGCACTGACTCGTACTCGCTCCATATTTATTTTACAGGCCTGAGATGAAGCGTTAGTGAGTGAAGAAGGGTGTGAGTGGACACGTGAGTATAAGAACGAGAGTGAGTATGAGCAGGAGTGAGTGACGGTCATCGTGAGCGCGAACGAAAGTCACCGACGGTGATTTCAAGTCGACGAGAGTGACGGTCGGAGAGTGTGGGTGGACCTGAGTAAGGATGCGAGCGAGTGTCCGTAAGTGGGAGTGGATGCGAGAATGAGCGGGGTTGAGTGCCAGGAAGTGTGAATGGAAGTGACTGTGAGCGCGAGTGAGTACTGACGAGTGCAAGTACACGTGAGTGTGAGTGAGTACCGAGCCTGCGAAAATACTGGGGAGTGAGTATCCGCTATCCACCTATTCTGCCGATTTGCGGTCGGGGACCCCTCTAAGGCTGATTTGGTTAGCCTTTCCTTCACTCTCCAGTACCCCGTGCCCTGACATCAATGCAACATCCACAGAAGCTTTCAGATACTATGTTTATAGAGTTGCAAGAGCTTCTTGGTTCTTCCCCTCTAAAAGCACTGTAGAAGAATGGGGAAAAGGGCACGTCGGAAGCTATCCATTCCAAGCAATGTACAAACGCACGAGGACGACTAAGGAAGAGTGCTGTATTTACCGTGCTTGAGCACTTGTTGTCGCCTCAACACCACCAACAACAACCGTCCTCTGTTTTTACTCAGTCGTAGTCTGATGCATTGTATATGCGGGTGGCGGTTCTATGTCTTTGACGACGGATAACAAATAAGCTCAATGTTTTGGAAAGGTTTGTGTGTGGATGACGCTCTCCTTTATTTGGGTGCACGTTGAAGAACCGCAGGTGGTCAAAATTAATACGGAGACCCCCACTACGGCGTCTCTCATAATTTGATCGTTGTCTTGGCACGTAAAACCCCGGAATTTAATTTTTTTACCAGGCTAGATACTAAGTAGTCCAATTTCTGGCCTCCTTTTACGGATCATCTCTTCATTCAAATTATGGTCGAGGCTTTTTGACGGAGATACGATTACCGCCGTCTCAAAAGTTGACAATACACTGTATTTTTGGTGACATAGATAATGAAAACTCTGTATTTGTCTATGATATTTTGGGATTTTTTACTTCTAGTGACAACATACCATGGTGCACACTTATCAGACATACAGTAAATACTAAACGCGAATATGCTTTCTCGATGTGGCATGCCTCTCGAGCGTAGATTATTAATATCATATACACTACAAAATCGTGCTGCACTGACTGTCGCTTCTTATTGTGCTTAGAGATCTAGCCATAACTTCACTGAAAGGCATCCACAACCTTCTGTTCCTTCGATCCTGACACATCATCTCCCGCCTCTGCCGGCGCGACTGATTGCGCAAATATTATCTGATGAAAGGTGGCGCTCGTGTTGTCTGTTCTTTTTTGTACTTTTGTCGTCTTCGCTGTAAAAAAGCTGTTAGAAAAGTACATTGACATTGAACTAGAGGCATAGTCGGACAACATAGGCCCTAAGTGTGGTATTTGGAATTTGCCCACCACGCAGTGTTTTGGAGCGCGATGAAACATCATATGAGGTATCGCAAGACTGATCCCTGGCCTAGACTTTAATTGGTGACTCTCCTGTTTCTACAGGTGTACCTAAATTTTAGGAACTCTCCAGGAAACTCGGCAAATGAATTTGGTAATTAGAAATTCAGCAACCCTGCTTTTGTGAAAGTTAAGGGACCTGTGATTACATGGTCTTTCAAGCTACTATTGCTGTTATTGTTAACCCGCATCTCGAATAAGCGTTAGTGCTGTAAACCGACCTTGTACCAACCTGTCGGTTGCGAGTATCATAAAGAAAACAAAAATGGCAGCAGCGTCTCTCTTCCTTGGTCTCGAATGGCTGGCTTGTCTTCTTTATGTCGTGCTCCCTTTGGTTGGGTGGCCCCGTACCTCCGGGCACGTAATACTACATAATAGACAGTTTTAGTTTAGCGTTTTTACGCTCCGCTTAGCCGCTGAGCGGAGCGGAAGCACGAATGCGCATGCGTCCTCCGCTTAGCCGTAAGCGGGCTAGCGGAGCGAGAAACACGGTCCGCTTACAAGCTGCCTAAGCGGAGCGCGGAGCGTTGCTGCCGTTTTCCGCTAGTGAGTGTGGTCGATGCACGCGCCCTCTCTCGCGCGTACATCGAAGCACCTTGCATCGAGGCACTAGTCGTGCGAGCGCGAATAACTTGTATAATACACCTCCAACTGGTTGTTTAAGAAAATAAAGTGAACAGCACAGCTAACAAAAACGTCGCCAGCGCATTGGCGTTAGAAAGGATTGGATTGGATTCGAAATGCAACCTTGCTGGCTATCACGTGGCGTTCACTAAGTCGACGCTTCCTTTCCAACTCGATAAAATGGACCGGCAACGCATTACAAGCACCCGTCTGATACTACATGAACAAATAATTTATATATAGATATTCGCCTTACTTTGTAAAAGTGACAAAACGGTTTTTTATTTTGTTTCACTACGCTGAATTTGGCCAGAGGGCGCTGCAACAACGAAAGGTCCGCTCCGCTACGCTACACGCATAACTAAAACGTGAAAATCACCCGCCGCTCCGCTGTGGCTTAGCGGGGCAGCTCGGAGCGGAGCGGACCGTTAAGACGCTCAACTAAAACACTCTAATAGACAGTTTTAGTTTAGCGTGGTTACCGGAATAGCGGGCGTACCGGAATAGCGGGATCGAAGTGCGCATGCGCAGAACCCTAACCGACCCATACCGTTTACCGTGCGCACGCTATTTCTCAGAGTTAACGTTACCGTGTTAGCGTGGTGTACGTAGTGTACGTAAAACATGGCGGCGGTCCCGGTCGCCCGCTTCGAACTGAATTTGGCGTTGTTTTTGTAGAATTCACTTTGTTCGTAGCAAATGACTGCGTAAACGGCTTTTGCTTAGTCTCATGCCGCTTCGCCGAGAGAGTGTTATGGCTAATCTTGAGGAATTTTCGAGATCGCTTCTCGTTTCGAACGCGCCTAAGCCTAACGAGAGAAATTTTTTTCTGAGATGCGAGCGCCATCTGTCGCTAAAGTCGGGAGATAGGCGCGACGACGGCATATGGCCTCTGAGATGGGAGGATTTCGGAGGCTATGGTAGACAGCTTGTACTGCTTGTCTGTTTCGTTGCAGATCGACGGACATGTGAAGTAAAAATACAACGCGCTCCTGGCTTCCATTGCGCTGCCTATCGCACTTTCCGGACGCACACACACATAGAATTAGGTGCCCTGTGTATGCGAAATTCAAAGCGTAATGGAATAGCGTCCCGCACGTAAACTACGCTATCACGCTATACTAAAACTCTCTTTCTGCAAAGTTCGTTTGCGGAACGGTAACGCTATTTCCCGTAACCCCGCTATTACGCTAACGCTAAACTAAAACTGTCTAATACCAGGCAAGGAAAGCAGACAGTCACACTCGTGCAGTACATTGTATCGCCTTACGTATTTATTGTTGAACGCACGGGTGAAATGAAATGCGTCTTGCATCAGTAATTGGGTGCGGAGCCCTTTACTTTCGAAGTTGCTCGCAGTAGACAGCGCCCCGATCGCCGGCGTCTGGGTGCCACCTCGTTCCGCGTCCTCGCTGGGGTGCGACGCGCGACACGGCCGACGGAGGCAGCGCGGCACCCGGCGAAGCTGCGGAAGCGGTTGGGGCCCACCAGGCAGCGCTGCTGAAGCACGGCGGGCGCCGATACCCGCAGGCACTGGATGCGGCCGCTCCAGGGGACGCAACACTCCATTTGCTAGTAGGTACAGCGTTTGACCGCTGGCGCCACGCTGCGCCGCTCGCGCGTACCGCGTTTCTAGGTGCACGGCCGCCTGGATCGGCGCGCGCGGCGGGGTTGCTCCGGCCGTCCCATTCGGACGGAGAGGGTGTAATTGCGGAAAGGGGCGTGGCCGCTGCTTTCGCCGCACCGCGGCGCGCGCCTCCCACCCCTCAACTCCCTTGCTACGGCTGCGCGCGAGACGATTTGCGCTATGATTCGCGCTATAATGAAAATATCGCTTTATAAGAAACCGCGAGAAGTTGTGCCGACCAAAAAGGCACACAAAAGCACCGATGTCACTTGACGCTATTTTTTTTCTTCTTTGCAGTCCAGCCTCTGTCAGGATGATGCTGTCCGAAACGCGTACACTCGTAAGCCAAAGTTTTGCGGGAAAATTATTTCCGCGCCCTCGAGCGCAGCATGGCAATGGAAAGCCTGCACGCGAGAGAAGGTATTCGAGCGCTATCTGCTTGAAGGAATGCCAGCTGACTGACGAGGCAACCACGATTTTTTTTTTTTTTTGCGCGAATCCGCAGCCCGCAAACTTTTGTTTATGACTTGCATTTTCCCCAGCTTGACCAATTGACTGTCAAAATACGCCTTGGAAAGCAAGAGATATGACTCGGTGCTTTTAAATGGAGAGCTGAAGTCGCGGCAGTCTTGCATCTGTACATGCGAATGCGCTGTTTATTGTGTTAAATAAGCGTGTTAAATAAGCGAACTCATCGCGCGTCTTCCTGCACGAAGTATCAAGCTGCTTACCTGAGTCGACAGCCACGGACAGACATTTTTCAGCAACTTTCTGAGCCATCAGTAAATAATTGAATGCCATGTTTGTATTCATTGCGAAATTACCAGCATAACACATTCACAATACCTACAATTTATTTAAGATAGCAAACACACAGCGCTTGTGCACTCGCAGTACTCCTTCAAACGCGGAGAACTTTTCGGCTCAGTGGCTTACTCATTAGTTTTTTTGCGGTAAGCCGCTGTGTCCGTAACGACTCCGCCAATATTTGAGAGTAGGGGCTTTATAAGTTTGCTTGCAATTCATGAAGAAATCCCTGATGCATGCTTTTCGTTTGCCTGGCAAGCAAAAAGAGGGCAGCTCTCTAAGTGAGGACAAATTAAAGCTCCACTGCTCCAGTTTCCTCCACTGGAAATGCGTGAAAACTTAGACCAAGCTTTTTCTTGGTGCTCGACTTGCAGCACGACACGCAGCAGTACGGCATGTTTTTGAAAAATACAGTAAATTACACGCAGAATTTCAGGCGAGATTATAAAAACAAATTACTTGCTTCAATTCAATGTGGTACAACAATGTGAAATGCATATGAAAGCATATATGCTAGTTACACAGGGCCTTCAGCAGCAACATTTCCAAGTAACATATAGTAGTTCGAGGCTTGAACGAAAAGCCGCTTCAGCACCACTGATGTATCGTGGGAACTTCACAATGTAAATGCGACGCGCATGCAAGGGCCCCGAATAGTTAATTCGGCCGGTACATCAGGCTGGAGAAAATATACTGCAAAATTATTATTACCAGCATGATTTCTGTATATGAAGACTTCTGTGAACACAGCGCTCGACCCGAGAACGTAGCCATACAGTGACCACGATGATGAAATACGTTTCTTTTTGAAGGGAACAGCGAGCGCAAGAAAAGAATGACGAGCGTGGTCAGGGGAAGCGCTTCGGCACAGCGGCAACTCACTCGCCAGAATACGTCTCAAGGCGGCAATGCGCCTTGAGACACGAAGTCGCGTGAACACCCTGCCTAAGCGTTAGCTGCATGATTATGCTACAAAGAAACACCCTCGCTGTGTAAAGCCGGCCTAAGAATCTATCACCACGTGCCTTGATTCTCGTGCAGTTTCTTGCAACTGTCAATCAACCTATCTTCACCACGTGCACGATGTCAAATGCGCATCTCTCCAAGCATCTCCACGGCCGCGACGCCGTCAGCAGAGGGGTGGGAGCACAGCGCCGCCTCACGGCGCGCGGGGCAACTTCCTCAATTACATGTTTTCAATGGGGCGCGCGTCGAATGGGACGGCCGTAGCAACCCCGCCGCGCGCGCCGATCCAGGCGGCCGTGCTAGGTGGTTCCGTTCACCGAGGGCGCTCGAACGCAATCATATGGTTTGCACGAATGCAACCCTTGGAAGCGTGGCTGTATGGCTGTACCTACTAGCAAATGGAAATACGCCTCCGGGACATGTGGGCCAAGTACGGGAAGCGCAGTTCCAGGCCGCGGCAGGTTCGCATCGCCGGACGGCGGCTCCGCTGCGCTGGCTGCGAGCACTATGCTCGCGAATGGCTGTGTTGTGCGATGACGTGACCACCAAACCGGAGGCTGGAAGAACATGCTTGCCCTTTAACCCGCTTCATAGTGGCGTAAGATATATTGGGGCGATGAATGGATGCATCCCTTCCGTGTCATAAATGTATAATGGTCAAGAAAAGAAAATTGAGAAGATGATAAAGAAGCTTAAAATAAGTTTACATAGTTATGGATGGAAAATATTTTTGAATGGATGGTAAATAAAAGTCCGCAGTGCAGTTAAATGAATAGTTAGGAGAGACAGTATAGGACTGACCATCACGTGATCGACAGCCAAGCGGAGGGGTCAGCCAGCGAGATTTTTTCAGATTTCATAATTTTTTTAAGTTCACTGTATCTGTGATGACGCGTACCGATCTGGGTGTTTGCAATGTAGTGTGATTTTTCAAAGGATCATTTCTATAGGCGTGTTAGCCGAAACGCATCTGCGGCCTCAGAGCATCATCGACCACGATGGTGAGTCGAGGGTGCTCAGCCGGCTTCGAAACCCTGGTCCCTGACTCTGGCTCGAGCCATAGATAACCGCTCCTCTGTTGAAAATTGACCGGGAGCGGGTGAATATCTAGGCTGAGGTTAACGACCTGGGTGAAGCTGAATATATCATGGAACAAAGCCAGAGCTGATCGACCGAAAAATGTCTGCACGTAGAAATAAAAAGGCGTCAAATTTACCCTATAAACCATAAACATTGCCTGGATGTCCATTAGATATTTCAGTTGGACATTCAATACCTCTATTAGAGGTTCAAATAGATCTAGTTTACGTAAAATCTACGTAGGTGGTACTGTCAAAAGTCCTCTTTTTTTACGTCGAAAAGATGTTATATGGATGTAATTGCTGGACATTTGTTACATTATTTGGATATTAGTTGTGAGCCGAAATACGTTATAAATACATGCCCAAGATGTAATTTTATACATTCCCCAGCATGTGCGGCAATCGTGTAGTGTCTTTTTCACCTGATAGAAAAATGATACCAGGCTTCAAACATTGGTTCCACAGCAAAACTTTATTTTAGAACAAACATTACACATAATAAAGTAATCTTTCATAGAAAAATACAACTAAAATAATCTCACGTGTATATCCTCAAAAATGTATCTCAAGCTTTTATTCAGGATATGTTTAACAAAATGAAAGCTATGTTGAACAGCAAAAATGAAACCTATATCATACAGAATCTTAGGATATTGTTGCTTAGGAAAGATAGAACTAAACCAGAGCAATAAATCCCTAAATCATGCCCTTGCAAAGTATACCACAAGCTCTCGCTGAGGAATCCTTGTTATACCATACACAAAACGCAGCTAAGACAATATTGCATAAAAAAATACTAAGATGAACAGAAAGACCTGAAATGTCGAAGCGATGAATAGCGTGAACTTTAACAAGAGTTCCTTTGAACACGCAACTCTTACATCTGGCAGCATAAAGCTCAATATTTTCTCAGATATATTTGTGACCTTGTCAAAATGCAGACAATTGATGTGCAAGTAAAACAATAAAATCAATAGATGTACAAGTAAAACCTGCGAAATGTGACTAGAAAGTTGGTCGAAGCAAAATCCACAAAACCTGACTGGAAATACACAAACTACAAACTTCCAGGAGTGATGCACACATCTTCTGGGAGTAAAACATTAAACGCAATCCATGGTCCTTGTGATATCTGTAGAATGTGAGTAGAAATAAACAAATAAGTACAATCTTCTTTATAAGAATGAAATGAAAATTTAAAAATAATATTGTGCTGTCCAAATTTATGCTGTTATTTATGAAAGCTGTTTTGGCAATGATGACATCAATGGCAGCAGCAAGCTGGGCACTTGATATAGGAAACAGCACAAAGGTGCCAACAGTGGTAGATTTGAGCAGAGTAACCAGTTGGGCTTGTTGGTTGAACATCGCAGAAGGCCATGGCACGAAACCGACGAAGACAGGAGAGGCACACAAAGAAGAGACACAGCACTGACTTTCACAAAGCTGATTCTTGTTGAAAGTCAGCTCTGTGTCTGTGTTCCTTGTCTTTGTTGGTTCCGCGCTGTAGCCTTCTATGAAGAAAAAAAAATCATGTTGACAACATCTACTCTACAGAAACAGTAACACAACTCTACAATATGTGTACATACTGACATAGAAGTCTATGTGAAGACCAACTGTATGGATAAGTTATGCAATAGAGGTATTGGATGAACTTAAGACATGTATATCATTTACAAAGTATACACTTGGCACAGCAGTGGAGCACATGGCACATTCCAGACGTGGTCAAGCATTTGACAATATCGGAGCACTTGGTAAAATGCGGAGACGCAATGGGCACTCGGTATACTGCATAAACGGAGAGCACTCGGCACAGCAGCGGAGCACATAACACAGTACTGGAGCACTTGGAGACTTGGTAATGCAGTTCGAAAATGCAGACGCCATGGGACACTTTATATACTGGAGATGTGGAGAGGGCATGGCAGAGTGGCGGAGCACATAACAGTACTAGAGCATTTGGCACATTGGTGACATCATAAAGCACTTGGCAGTATTGGACAACTCGGCACACTGGATCTAGACGCCACGGGTGATGGGTGAAAGTACAGCAGGCCTAGGAGACCATGTCAGACGTGTCCGGGCTGTTCAGTGGCACAACGCTGAAGAAAGCAAGATCATACTGGCAGCTAGATGCCGCGGGTGATAGGTAAAGGTACAACAGGCCGAAGGAACCATGTCACACATATCCGGGCTGTTCAGTGGCACAGTCCTGCAGAAAGCATGGTCGCGCAAGGTCAAAGAGTTTAACATAAAATGCCGAGAGCTAATAACATTTAACACAGGCTTTGGTGAGAAAAAAATCATATACCATTTTTAGATATTACGTATGTGTTAAAGATATCGATACTTTAGGCTAAGATTTGCACTCAGTAAATTTTGTACTATATTCTTTGCACGTAAACTTGAAGTGTAGGGAAAAATTTTAAGGGAACTAAGGATCGTGCAGTAAGCTGTGGAATAGAGGAGTTTAGTGTGATGGCATAGAAAGATCGCTTCAGTGTATATGCCAAGGTACGTTATATTTCAGTTTGCCAAGATGACTGCTGAAGATTACGTGAAGTGATAAGTTTAAATATTAGCAAGGTGTACGGTGTGGATTCATTTAGAGTACAATGATGCTAAAGATCATTAGGATAAATATTTTGTCTAGCAGTGAACTTACAGGTACGAGATTTCTGGCTTTATATTTTTTGCTTTAAATGGAGGTTGCAGACATAACCCTAAAAGAACTCGTAAGTATCATAGTGTTCTAAATAATATACTACATAGCTTTTGTATCAACCAGCCTCCCAAAAACCAAATCTGGTTCTAGAAAACATAAATACTGCATTATTCAGGGTGGTCTGTGGCTTGCCAGAGTAGTTTTTTTTGTTCAAAATCCGGTATCAAGTCAGTGGTATCGTATCAGTACTTACATATACCTGCACAAAATTTTTTTAAATTGCCTGTGGCAAATAGCCCAATTATAATCCTTGATCTAACCTACTCGATGAGGCGGCCATTACTTTCGCAAGAAATGCGCCTAAGTGAATAATTAACAATTATTCTAATAAACCTTTTAATTGTTTTACAGCACATTTTTCAATCTACGAATTACAGCCGCTGAGTTCGCAAGGCGTATGCACTTGGAACGAATTCTCAGGACTGAACCAGTCTTGAGATATTAATTTTCAAAGTGTCCTACGAAATGCATGGGCGTTCCAGTGAACTTTTAAAGGAAAATGCTGTTTTATGCACTGAAGCAAAGTTAACTAGAATGCCCATGCATTTCGTAGGACACTGAAAATTAATATGGCACATTGCAGACGTGGTCAAGCATTTGACAATATTGGAGCACTTGGTAAAATGGAGACGCAAAGGGGCACTTGGTATACTGAAGAAACGGAGAGCACTCGGCACAGCGGCGGAACACCTAACACAGTACTGGAGCACTTGGTGACTTGGACCACAGACCACCCTGAATAATGCACTATACAGGTTATCTAGAACCAGTCTTGGTTTCTGGTAGGCTGGTTGACACAAAACCTATGCAGTATATTATTTAGGACACCACGATGCTTACGAGTTCTTTTTTTAGGGTTTAAATGTCCACGACCTCCATCTAAAGCAGAAAATACAAAGCCAGAAATCTTGTACCTCTCAGTTCACTGCTAGACAAATATTTATCCTAATGTTCTTTAGCATCATTGCTGCTCTAAATGAATCCACACCGTATAGCTTGCTAATATTTCAACTTATCACTTCACGTAATCTTCTATAGTCATCTTGCCAAACTGAAATATAACGTACCTTGGCATATATAGTGAAGCGAGCTTTCTATGTCATCACACTAAACTCGTCCATTCCCCAGCTTAATGCACGATACTTAGCCCCCTTTAAATTTTTCCCTACGCTTCAAGTTTACGGTGAAAGAATATAGTAAATAGGTGCTTCAAATGCACGGCTACACTCGACAGTGACTAGTGTAAATGATAATAAGTGTACGTTTTGCTAAGAAGCTCACACAGTTATTTTGTTATAACTAGAAAAAATTACTGTTACCCAATTGTATCAATAAAGTTTACCACCTACCTGCCTACCTCATTGTATGACAGTTGCTTCCTCTTCAATACAGGAGAGCTCGAGTGTGAGCCTCACTCATGCTATGTTGCTCAGTTAGAAAAAAATACCCCATTGCTGCTGCAGTGAACATGCAGAAAGGCTCGTTTTTTTCCAATCTGCTTTCGTATCCTAGGAGTGCCTTTCATAGCTGGTTTCAAATTTGAATTATGTTTAAACCATTGCGAAACATATGAAGACGCATTACCTTGGCAATGGCAGTTCTGTGCCTGGCAGAAGCGTGATGCAGCCACTCCCAAATGGCTGTTTCTACAGCAAACTCGCTGGTCTCATGGCCAGTCTGGACGGCACCTATGTTAAATAAAGATTTTGTAATTATATGAAAAAAAAAGCATTCCAAATCAAACATAATTATTTATTGACACAGTAAGCAAATTACTACATCTAGAACTTTCTCGAAGCAAAACTATTTTATCACCTCAACAACTCAGCCAATAAAAAGATCACAAAAAATTTTGGCGGTGCTCCAAATGCTCTGATGTATACAATGTGCAAAATACACATGCTGCCACTCCAACCACGTTCCACCTACATATGCTCTTGTCATTATCAAACAGCACATGCAAAACACGTAGCAGGTAAATTTGAAGTGGAAGCGTGCTCTAACTTCCTTTAAAGTTATCAACGAAATTTAAGCTAGTTTAAGGCAACACATACACATACCTCGACAGCCCCACGGGGGGTCTTCAGAAATGTTCTAGCATCTTTTGGAAGATTCCGGAAACACCCCTGTGCTCTTAGAAGTCGGAGAAGCGGTGGGTAATGTTATCAGGGACCTGTGGGTAATGTTACATTGTAGAGCCCACTTTGAAAGCGAAGCTGCGAAATTTTAGCTGCTAGTGCTTTGGCTTCCTGCCCGTTCTGCGGTTTCCTGCACGTCAGCGTTAAATACATCGGACAACCGTTCTTCTGAATCCTCACTGGCTTCGGATAGACACGAGTCACCGAAAACCGCCGCATTACGATCTGAACAATCTGAGCTGCTTACTGTCCAATCTGGGCCGGTATTTTGTAGCGATGCCGTATGCTTTATTTACTAGTCTTATCATCCACCACTCACGACGGCTGATACCGTGGATAACGTGAGCGGACCGTCGCTCTGACCACTGACCAAGCGCGAAAAGCGCGAAGAGGCATTAGCATCGGAAAGGCATCGCTACAAAATACCAGCCCCGAACAATGGCCTGTAGCCGCGCTACTGCTAACAGGCGTTGCGCTTACTGCATTGAAGCTAGGATACTCGCTTTCGGAGTAGCTCACTTGCGGTTCACTTTTGGGCACGCTACTGCTAGCCCGTCGCGAACGCTAAAGCCCGTTTCACATGGTGCGATTTTGTCTGCGAATTCGCACGTGCGAATTCGCAGCTGCGGAAAATAGGCTGCTGGGCCCTTCGTGCGTGCGTTTTTTCGATGTTCGGCGTGCTGAACTTCTCTGCGAAAAACGCAGATGCGTTGGTGGCCACTGTAGCGGTGGAAACAGACGACCAATAGGAGGCGGCTCGCTCATATGTTGTCGCCAGTCAAAATGCTTAACGAGTATGCGAAAAACGCAGCTGCCGTAGATCAATGTGAAACGGAATTGCGAATTTCGCATCTGCGGAAATCGTAGCTGCGAAAAACGCACTGCAAAATCGCACCATGTGAAACGGGCTTTACTGAGCTGCCGGTGTGCAAGGCTGTCGCCTGCCTCGACAGGCTGGCCAAGCGCTTCAAACAATTCGGCAACCTCGCGGCGTGCTCTGCTATTGACATCTCTCAACATACTGTTCATAATCAATACACAAAAGCATGCTGGCTACGCTAACAAAAGTTTACTTACCGTTACGAGACAAAGGGCTGCTGTTCCCACCGGAGCTCACATCGCGCCTTCGGTGCCGCCGCTTTCGATGGTGCGATAAACGGACGTTCAAAGCTTGCGGTTCGTACGACTTTCTGATCGGTGGGCACTCTGGACGACGCCAGTGACGATCACGCAGCCCCAGCCCCAACAGCACTTCAAAAAACTAATGCAAACACGCGACTTCAAGTTCACTCCGGCTCCGAGAAGAATGATGCAATCGCAACGCAACTACGCCGCCAAAGCAGGCAGAATGAAAACCCGAGACGTTGCGCCAAACTGCTTCTTGCCAATTCTTCTTTAAAATTACTACTATATTTACATTATTATTTTATAATATTAAATGTTATAATTTGTAACAATAATTATGCAGAAACGCAACGTTCACAAGGTTTTATCTTTAAAGTACAAACAAAAGGCCGTTGATAACTGTAGGCGCCATTTTGTTAAGGACAATTTTCAGGATGTAGGCGCGAAATTTGAAATTTTACGTTCATTTGCTAGAAAAAGTTATTTCTTAGAAACAAGCAATTAGCACAATACTAATACCGATTGCTATACCTACACGTGCACCAACCAAAAATTATCGAATTGGGGTAGGCAAGAGATAAAGGCGAACTTTGGACGCAATGATTTATAGGGCGTCGAAACAAAAAGATTGCAAATATGTAATATTGTTTATATTTCAGGGAACTGTCACTTCTTGAGATTATTTTAACGATACAAAAGCAACAAAATAACCAACACAATCATATTAAAATAGTGCATGAGATATTAAAATAATAAAATAAAATAGCACAGCAATTATATAATTGCGATTTAGACAATGTCGTGTGCAATATTACGAGGCTGCACGGGGAATATACTTACATTGTGGAGTGGATTGCAGATAAGCCTTGAAGGTCAATGATATTTATTAACACGACAGCGTTAAGGGCCCCGTGTCGCAAAAAATGCGGCGTAGGCGTCGGCGTCCGTGGCGGAGAAAATGATCCCGAACCACCCCGACCGCGCAGGCCCTCCATGTGGCGCAAGGTGTTAGTGAACAAAAAATTGCATTTCTCACAGTAAAATCCGTCAGAAAAACCACAGCCTACAGCCATGGTGGCATCGGATTGTAATTTGAATGTACGAGAAAACAATTCTGTTACGAGGAAAAGCAAACACAAACCCCTTTTCCAGCATTTCTACCATACCAACAGTGGTGCGCTCGGGTAGTTTACTTGCGAAAATTCTATCCTGATGTCGCTCGCATCCTCGACAAGGTCAAATTGGGACTTAGCCTGCCTAATGCGTATTGGACATGCGTGCGCGTCGGGGAAATAGCAAACAATTAATAAAATAATTAAAAGGTCCCAGGGCCTTCACATTTTAATATAAGACGACTTATATTGCCCCTGTAAAAACGTCCTCCCAGCAATCCATTTCTGTTTGAAAGTGAAGGCCACTTTAAGGGGATTGGTGTAAGTTTGGTCTTTTAAGCTGGATTTCCAACATTCTGTGTTGCAGTGAAGCCTAGTCGTAAAGAAAAATGCGATGCTAACGGGGCCCCATAACTCTATCGCGTTCCACTCTTAACGGCGAAGCTTTAATAAGCGACCTCCATATTTTTTTTGCTGCCCGAGATTTCAATGTAGTTCTTAATTACTCAAACATCTCAGGCATTCATAGCACTTCCTAATGTTGGGGTAAATCTATCGGTAGTGTCATTTCCCTAACTTCGGGTGAGTTAAATAATAATAATAATAATAATAATAATAATAATAATAATAATAATAATAATAATAATAATAATAATAATAATAATAATAATAATAAAAACCCAATAATAACAATAACAGTACACACCACGTAAGTGCATACATACATACATTCATACATACATCCTGCACGCCTACGAAACGTAGGAGGTATGGTTCAAGTGCTATGTGTACCAATTATTTTATGGTGCCTGAATGATATCCTATGTACATCCATAGTACGTTATCTGGTAGTCTAACATTCATGTAGATAGTACATCTTATAGACATCCATGCATTTCCTTATAAAAAAGGTACGTACTCGAGACGTAATATGTACGTCACCTCAAGACGTTGACGTTTGGATCAATTATAGACGTTGAAGAGAGGTTCGTGGTTCACAGGGTAAGTGCTGATGAAACAACTGTAGGGCTGTTGGCGCTTACGCACTATTAGCTGCGCTTAAAAAGAATCGCAACATTTGTGGCTGTGAGAATTGAAGAATGTTTCAGCCTCGGCTGGTGGCTTAGGCTTCGTAGTATCGAATTACACATAATGAAAAAAGTTATAGCATTTCTTGATTGCATTGCGCTTAGTATTACGCTGATGCAAGAACTAAAGAATGAACATAGAAGAATACAGTGTAATACTAAGCTTAATACAAGCATGAATGTCCACCAACCAGCCTCGTTCATTGCTTTACTAATGACATTTATTGTAGATCAATAAAATAACGAATACTGAAATAACAAGAACGCGAGGAAGCGTAAATGTTATTATTGGAAAGTGGCGTTGCGGATACTTGAGCTATATGGCACGATGCCATCTAAGTGCGTTCTGGAACATATGGAAGCGATTAGGAATATTAAAGGGATGGAGTCAGCCGTTCAGAACATGAATCAAGATAGCACTGCTGATGGAAAGATCATGTCTCGTATTGGCTGAAACAAGCACTATTTTCCTCATTAAACAAGGATTTATTCTTTAAATTATTTACAAGTTGCGAAAAATGACTCTTGGCGCCCCCACACGGCAGACGCATGACAAAAAACATGGCGGTGTATTACGTAACCATATATTTGTGTACGCGGCTCCTGGGGCTTTTTTAAAATATTAAAACGCAGTGCATCTTTTATATTAAAAGTTCTTCTGTAACTTACAATGTGCAGCTCAATCTTCAATTGTTCTATGAGAAATTGAGCCCACTGCCAAAAGAGGGCACCACATTGCCCATAGCACAAGATTAAGGCCACGTAGATTTGGCTAGCATTAGGATTTGCAGTATTCGGGACTCCTAGATCGATAAATTCTGCTTTAAAAATTTCCAGGTGCTCTAGCTTGGACGCAACCACAGCACGTATAAACACCTCCTAGGAAGAACGTTTTGTTGCACCATAAAAAAACTGGGTCCTTAGAAATAGGTTGTCAGTCCCTATGTAAGGCACGTAACCGCCGTGATAACTATAAGCAGGCTGAAGGAAAACGTTCTGCGCACACCGGGTCACGGTAAAAGCAGCGACGGTAATCAGTGGCACCACTTGTGCATGCATGCTTACCGGCTAAAGTAAACGTTGTTTAATGGGTGCTATTAAGTTCCCTAAGACAGGCATGCTTTTTCGGTGACCGCAATTGTATGATTATTTACTGCTCTTCCTTGAGTTGCAATGCTTGTCGAAAAAGAGCATAGTGTAGAAAGTCAGGCTCGCGTTGGGAGTACCACTGTTTATAGTGAGCTAAGAAAATTGTGAATGGTGCAAAAGAAAGCACTTAAAGAAGTTTAATATGTACCAAATACTAAAACTTCTTTATTACATTTCAGTTTAGTTTTCTGATTATCAGCTGCATAAACAATAATTGTCTATCTAGAGAATCACATTTAAAAATGTGGCTGTTACGCCCGAAAGGCGAATCATTAATAGCAATAGCAAAGTATTCGACAACTACACGGGTTAGGTTCGTAGATTTATCGGTCATGTAAATTGAATTAAACATACGTTTATCAATTAAGTTAACAAACATGGTGTTGCAACTGCACATGTGTTTTCGAAGTGCGCGCACCTTTTATCGCCTCATCGAGCGATCCTTCAGAGTTCGGACAATCACTATTAACACGTGCTCCTTCCTATCTTCTTGCCACTCGGCTACTTATAAATACGCTCTACGCCTTTGAATAAACGTTCATTTTGTTCTACTGGCTACGCTGATGCTTCACTGGCCTGGCGTTACTGCGAGCACGCCATGACTATGCTACACATGGTGTCACGCGAGTACAGGAAAACAAGAACAGATCACACTAGATCACCGCGAGCACTCGCTGCCAGAGCGCCTGCCGGGAGGAGCGAACACGTGCTGCATCTCGCTTCAACGCGTCTCCGAAACTTGAGAGTACGCGACCTCCAGCACTAGGCACGCACCCCGCACCCCCCTGACTTGAAGGGGGGGGGGGGGTGCGACTTATATTGGCTTATATTGGCTTATATTGTTGCAGGACAAATGAATACACTAGACAATATGGCGTCGACAAATGACATAGCAATTAGCATGATTAAAACCACACCCTTCTTTCAAAGGAATTCCCTTCGTTGTTGTCTTCTTATGAATTAGAGAGCCAAACCACTCCAATTTTATCGCTTGAGGGAAAGAAACACATCCACATTGAATGTTTTGCGCACTTCTTTTATCCTATGTTGATATCGGTCATCGTAAAATTACGATCGTTGTTTGCTACCGCTCTCCATCCTACCCACCCATTTTTACCGCTGAGCTTCACGATGTGCTTAACACACTTACTTTGCGGCATCCTTCAAACCCCATTATGTTATTGGGGGGTTTCAACTTCCCCAACTTATGCTGGACTAGTGATCCTCCGCGCTGTTATCCATTGTCTTCGTAAAGTAGTGACTTTCTGGATCTCTGCTCTTTATTTTCCCTATCGCAATTAGTACTGGAACCACCAAGTATCTCAGCCAGCACTGCTAACATCCTTGACTTAATCTTATGCTCTCATCCTGACATATGGTTATCAATGTTTCATGCTTACCGGGCTTAAGCGATCACCTGGGTCTTTCAGTTCAACGTATTGTCTCCTGTGTTAAAGCAGTTATTAAAAAAAGTAATTTATCACTATGACAGGGCAAATTTTGACTATACTAATATTGAGCCAGCTAGCTTTCTTGATCCTTTCTTAAGCCAGTTTGATGATCGCACTGTTGATGAGAACTGGATCGTTTTCAAAAATAAAATATATGAGCTCACCGATAAGTTTATTCCATCCAGTGTAATATCGTGCAATGTTAAGAAGCCCTGGTTCAACTCCCAGTTAAAAAGGCTTTCCAACCGAAAAAAAAAAACGACTGTATCGAACAGCAAATAAAAGTGCACTGGCTTCGAAACAGGATGCTTATAAGGAGGCAAACGATACCTACATAGAAGCTATAAAACTTGCCAAAAAGGCATTCCACGTACACACATTACCCAAAAGGCTTGCGAATGACTCCTAAAAGTTTTGGCGTGTTATTAACCCCTCAAAAGATAATGCAGTGACGCTGATCGCTTCCAGTGGTTAACCGGTACCCGATGATGTATGTCCCCGTGTAATTAATTCTGTATTTTGTAACAACTTCGCCGCTTGTACTGATCCTGTGCTTCCAACTTTTCAGTGTTGCAATTACCCAGCTATGGATTTTATAATCAATGAACCTCTTGGGGTCGAAAATGTAATTAAAGGTCTAAAGTTGTCATCAAGTCCTGATGCTGATTTGATTAAGGCAAAATTTCTGAAAACTACTATTGTTTATTCATCTTTTCTAGTTTCAAGAATTTTTCAGCAATCTCTAGACACTCATCAGCTCCCTGCAGATCAGAAGGTCGGGAAGGTGGTCCCACTTCACAAGTCCGGCAGCAAAAATTCGTCCCTGAACTGCCGCCCCATTTCTCTCACCAGCATTCCTTGTAAGGTTCTTGAGCATATTTTGTACTCACATTTAGCAAAGCACTTAGACAATAATTCATTTTTCACTAAAGTACAACATCGTTTCCGAAAAAACTTGTCTTGCGAAACTCAACTTCTTTCTTGTACTCAAAGCCTTCATCTTCAACACCAGGAATTAGGGCATTTCGTACAGTTTCCCTTTTTCGCCAGCACGTGGCGTATCGACCTTAAAGCATTCAAAATTCCCGCTATGACGTATGCTATGACGCACAACTAAAGAAAGCGCAATAAAAAGAAACACACCCTGGACCTGTCGCTTCACCTCGGTGCTTGGAAACGAGCGCGCTTGTGTATCAGCGTTATCTGGAAGACGGCCAGCTACTTGCTCTACTGACAATGAATCGACGGTTTTGCTAGACACCTGGCCAGAAAGCTCGTCCGCATTCTGGAGAGATGTCTGGCCGAGATAAAGGCTCCCGCGAAGCTTCCGTTGAATATATATATTTTTCCCTTGAGCATACTTCTTATTTGTGCACCACTGTGGCCACGGTCTTGCATATACGTCAGGGTTCTGTTTCATGGGTTTCCTATAGAACTGGCGTGATCCATTGTTTAAGAGGAAAGCTTTAGCTCGGGCCTATCTTCGATGCCGGATTCTCAAATACACGTAAAATGCAGGAATGCTTTTATGAGAAAATCACTGAACCGATTTGAATGAAATGTGTTGCATTAAGAGGGAAAAGTTAAATTGCAGAGACTACAGCAAATAGAATTTTCGTTTATATAGTGTAATCTTTTCAAAGAATCGCAGGATGCTCGTAAATTTGAAAAAAAAATAGAAGCATGAAGTTTCCAAATCCGCAACTCAGCCATTAAAAACAAATATGGCATTTCTATCAACAGCACCCATTGGAGCATCAAAAGCGAACAATTTTTTTTGCTATACCTTAAAACTTACGTGAATTTGTTATAATGTTTGGAAGGGTTTTGCATATGCAACATTCACAACATAGTGGTATATTTCAGGATGGTGTAGCATATATGATTGCTATCGCTTTGGATGTATTATTAGGTGCAGTTTACAGAATTCCGGTATCATTTTTAGCTGCTGAGGTACATAGCTCTATAAGTCAAGTTTTCTTTTTCGAAATTTGGCAATTCTTTAAAATTTGACGCAAGAAAAGTAGACAGCCTATAATAAAATATCCCTTTCTGCAATCACTACACTTTAACTTTTCTTTCTAAATTCAATATAACTCATCAGATTTGGTGCATTGGTTGCTCTGAGTAACGCCGATTTCCCATGTATTTCGATAGTAGCCCCAAAGCTCAATGTTCCCCCTAAGTTCGAGCTTGAATAATATACTTGTTGGCAAGATACGTTTGTAAAGTGTGATCGTGGCCTAATGAGCTAGAGCACCGGCGTACTGAGCTCAACGGCCGAGGATATGTTTGTAAAGCGTCTTGGGAAGGAATAGGAGAAAAGAAAGGGAGAAGGCTGGTATGTTATTCAGAAGCGTGTCTGGTTGGCTAAAAATTACTAAATGCTTTAGTCGTCATACCACCTCAGGTTCCATCAGCATAATTTCTATTTCATTCCGCTAGTATTGTGCAATTATTGTCAATCAGTGGAGATTAGAACACCGGCGTCATGGCATTGTATTCCGTCGCAATCATTTATCGCCATCACTTCAGCATCATCTCATCGTCGTCATGCCGTCGTCCTTGTATGCCTTCGTCGTTCTATCGACATCATTCCTACCTCGTAATTCCATCGTCGTCACTGCATGCACCGTCGGCCTGCGGTCCTTGTTCTACCATCGTGAGGTAACATTGACGAGCGATGGTCATAACAAAGCTGGTCAATCAGGGAGACAGTGTATGGCCGCATATAGCCGAATCACTTGAAACATCAGGGGAAGCACTACGGATTCTAAATAAAGGTGCCTTAGCTAACACGGTGTGTCGCTTCTAGCTCGCTAGATTGTGTGAATGTTAATCGCATTAACTTCGATAATCATCTTAACATGGGTTCTGAAGGAATTCTTTCGTCTTCGCGACACTAACGAACTCTTGTCCACATTGTTCCCAGCCTATTAACACCTCGAATTCCTAGAGGTGATCGTGCTCAGGCATGTGATGGACGACCCGAAGTTTGATGGAGGTAGCGGTATGATTTCGACAGTGGCGCCGCCAATCGACAAGGGGAAACACATTTGGGTGGGTGGGAATAGCGGCGAAAGGCACACTTCAAGAGCTGCTAGGCATCACAGATTCGAATCAACCTGACAAAGAGTTAGAAATATATATTGCCACGGGTCTTCAAAAGGGGCTGACGACGTTTATTGGGAGCGGCTGGGGCTCTGGCGAAAACGGCAGCGAGAGGCAGCTATCGAGCGGGGCGGTTAGCACGCGCACTTCTTTCTTCTTGCGCCTCTGCGCTTGCCCTATGCCCACTACTACAGGCGACATTTCCCCCCTTCCTCGGAAAGAGCATCGGCTCGATGCTCAAGAAGTGGTGTGGGAAAGGAAAAAAAACAACAAAAAAACAAAAAAAAAACAACACACGCTCAATGAAGATGCTCGCGCACAGAACACAGCGAGAGCTACAGCAGCGTAGCTAGAAACAATTCTCTACCTCTCTAGAAACGAAGAGGTAAGTGCATTAGGTGCAAATGGGCGCGTAAAAATCACTAACGCCCAACGTAAGGCTTCATGCGTACGACGTGAACTACGTCAGAACTAGGTGGTTGTCGGCGCCGTGTTTGCGCCGCACTGTCAGGAACGACTTCATAGTTCACGTCACTAATGCGGCGCAGCACTTTGTACGGGCCAAAATACCGGCTGAGCAACTTTTCACAAAGGCCACGGCGGCGAACAGGGGTCCACACCAACACTTGGTCGCCGGGACTGTAGCGCACTTGCCGGTGACGGATGTTATAGCGCCGTGCATCTGCGTGTTGCTGCTCACCGATGTTCAGCCGCGCGAGCTGGCGAGCCTCCTCAGCGCGCTGAGCAAATTCTTCGGCGTCAGTAGTTAGGTTCTCGGCGTCGTGGCACGGAAGCATAGCGTCCAGCATCGTCTGTACTTCGCGGCCGTAGACAAGGCGAAATGGTGTGAAGCGCGTTGTTTCTTGTACGGCGGTATTATACGCGAAGGTCACATAAGGCAGGATACGATCCCATGTTTTGTGCTGGACGTCGATGTACATAGAGATCATGTCTGTGATGGTCTTGTTTAATCGCTCCGTAAGGCCGTTGGACTGCGGATGGTAAGCGGTCGTCTTTCGATGCCTGGTGTTGCTTAGTTGAAAAATTTCGTCCGTGAGCTGTGCCGTGAACGCCGTTCCTCTATCTGTGATAACAGTGGCTGGGGCACCATGGCGCAATACAATGTGACACGTGAAGAACTGCGCTACCTCAGAAGCCGTGGCTCGTGGGAGCGCCTCTGTCTCGGCATAGCGGGTTAAATAGTCAGTGGCGACAATCACCCACTTGTTGCCGTCGGTTGACAATATGCATTGCAGTCGCGCTAAAGAAACTGAAAACTATTGGATTGGTGTGAGACTCGCTGCAAAAAAAAACATTCATTAGACTGTTTCAGGTATCCGAGCTATCCTTAACGGGAATCAATGAGATGAGTTTCGATGGAGCTGGTTACATTTTTCAAGAGCGGAAGACGTGCCTAGAGGCAGACTCGACTGAAATATTTTGTTGCTGCACAAAAATATCTAGATTTTCGGCGCGATCATTTTAAAGGAAAAACAAAAATTAAATAAGTTTTCAAGAATTACTTAGAGTACCTCGATAAAATTGTAGAAAATAATTTCTGAAACGTTCATTTGCAACTTTTCTGTATTTAAGGCACAGGGCAACTTACTACTGGTTTCCATTAATTTTCTTCGTTATATTTTCAAGCGAGTTGAATATTCTGCCGTAGGTTAATTCACAATTAGCCCAACTAATTAAACTGAGACTTTCAAGTGTATATTGTTCTTAGACAAATGCTTTACGTCTAAGCGGATGCTGCAAAATTTCTCAACATTGGGGAGGGGATTATGAAAAACAAAATATAAATGCCAGCGCATTTTATTGGCTCAGCAAATTTTCATTTCTAATGCTATTTCCACTCTTTAAGTGGCTCGACCCTCGTGTTCCCAGTCTTGTAAATGTTTTTGAAAGCACTAGGTGGGTTGTCTGCGAATTTACGTGAATAAGCAAGCAGATCATACTTTATTCTGGGCGGAGAAAAAAAAGAAGGAAAGCCTACGTTGTAGATGAACTGTACTGAAACACAATTAGACAGAGTCTAAATTTGCATATATTTCTAAACAAGGATGCCTAAATAGTCGATTAAAAATTGACATAATTATAATGAAGCCGAATAAAGCAATAAAAATGGCATGTTCCGTGTGAAAATATGATGAGCGTTAGCCTTGTCGGTCAACAATTTATGTTTAATGAAAAAAAAAAGCTTCTAGTGGCCGTGTATTATCGTATTCCTGAAAGGCAGTAACCAGCGTATCTAAATTTACATTCGCGCCAAAATTATTGGCTTGAGTTCCATCACTGTATCCATATGACTATACGAGATTCAAAAGTGAGAATAAATGGCGGGCCGTGGCGTGTACGGTAGTGTTTACGTATGCCTTGGCTATGGTATGTTGCCGCACTCTTTGAAGCACGAGCATGGTGATCGACCGATGTGCTTTTCCACAACTTCATCCCTAAATGTAAGCCGCGGTTCTGCCACTCCCGGTGGTTGTTAGCCTGATCCCTCCCTATTTTCTTAACTGTCGATCGTGTGGTTTGTTTTCATACCAAATATTCACTTAATATTCTTTGTGTGTTCGGCTAGTAATGAAATTTTATTTCTCTCACAGTTAAATTATCAAGTAACCAGCAAGAAGGGATGCAGGGCAAAAACCTGCTTTGATGCAGCTTGAAGACCGCCCGGCGGCCGTTGGTCACATGACAGCATCTTCACAATTATCGAGAACTCGAGCTAGCTTCGTATAGGCAAAAAGACTAATGGGTCGAACAGAACCGGGCCGGCCAAAGTATGGTACTTTCGGGCTCGGATCATGCCCGGACTTGAAAAACCGGCCCGTGCAGTGCAATACTTCAGACAGTCTGATCAGCAGATTCCCATACCGTCACGTAGTAGTGACGTTGAAGTAAACAGTCGTAAAACTGTGTATGGCGAAACTGATTCTTTATTGGGCGAACATGTACCCACAAAAGCAAGCTACACTTGAAGCACAACGAAAGCGGCGAATACAGTCGGCGATCGTCGAAATCTGATCAGCGGCGAAACGCGTCGGCTTTTATACATGAGTTACTGAAGGCCCCAGAATAATCCCTGCTATGCACATGTCTTCCAGAAAGTTCTAGATACTTCCCGTCGCTCATACAATCAGATTACATGAGCGTCGGTGACAAGAGACAACGGATAGAAGCATCGATAACGTTCGAGAAACTTCCGATACATGCAGGCGCGTCCTGTGCCTAGCGATAACGTTTAACATTTGTTAGCTGGTGAAAAGCGGTCACCGGTGAAAGATAAACATGTATACGTGTCAATACCCTCCCCTTAAAAAAGCATCGTCCCGCTGCTACAAACAAGAAAGAGAAAACAAAACCACGCGTACAGAGAGAGAGAGAGAGAGAGAGAGAGAAACCACAAACAATAACAAAGTAACAAAGTACCGAAGTTCTTTAGTGGGCGTAGAAAGGCTTAAGACGCACCACGTAGATGACTTCAGGTCGAGCCCGGCGCCGCTGTGCGAAATGCCGTCTGGCACGACCTCGTAGTCCAGTGTTCCAATACGTCAGATTATCTTGTATGGTCCGAAATAGCGACGTAACAGTTTCTCGCTAAGTCCTCGTCGGCAATTCGATGTCCAGTCCCAAACACGGTCGCCGGGCTGGTACGCGTCGTAGCGTCGTCGAAGATTGTAGTGTCGGCTGTCGGTCCTCTGCTGGTTCTTGATGCACAGGCGGGCGAGCTGTCGACCTTCTTCGGCATGCTGCAAATAGGTGGCAACGTCGAGATTTTCTTCGTCGGTGACGTTCGGTAGCATGGCATCAAGCGTCGTTGCCGGGTTCCTTCCGTAGACCAGGTTGAACGGCGCCAAGTGCGTCGTTTCTTGCACGGCCGTGTTGTATGCGAAGTTCACGTGCGGAAGGATGGCATCCCACGTCTTGTGTTCGACGTCGACGCACATTGCCAGCATGTCGGCGATGGTCTTATTTAGGCGCTCGGTGAGGCCATTTGTCTGCGGGTGGTAGGCGGTGGTCCGGCGATGACTTGTGTGGCTGTATCGCAGGATGGCTTGAGTTAGTTCTGACGTAAAGGCCATACCTCTGTCGGTGATGAGGACTTCTGCGACACCGTGACGCAGGAGGGTGTTCTCAACGAAGAATCGGGCTACCTCGGCGGCGCTGCCTTTGGGCAAGGCTTTTGTTTTGGCGTAGCGGGTGAGGTAGTCCGTAGCTACGACGATCCATTTATTCCCGGACGTCGACGTCGGGAAAGGCCCCAGTAAGTCCATCCCGATCAGCTAGAACGGTCGGCGAGGTGGCTCGATCGGCTGTAGAAGTCCGGCTGGCCTTGACGGCGGTGTTTTGCGTCGCTGACAGTCTCGGCATGTCCTTACGTAATGGGCGACGTCGGCAGAGAGGGGAGGCCAGTAGAATTTTTCTTGTATCCTCGCGAGCGTGCGGGAAAAACCGAGGTGTCCAGCCGTTGGGTCGTCATAGAGAGCTTGCAGAACCTCTGGCCGCAATGCTGAGGGTACCACGAGGAGGTAGTTGGCTCGAAGAGGCGAGAAGTTCGTTTTTACGAGAATGTCGTTTTGCAAGAAAAACGATGCCAATCCTCGCCTGATCACCTTGGGCACAATGACGGTCTTGCCTTCCAGGTAGTCTACAAGGCTCCTTAGTTCCGGGTCAGCTCATTGTTGTTGGGTCTCAAGCAAGTGTCGTCATCCTGGTCGTCCTGTGGCGGCGGTTCGACGGGGGCGCGAAACAAGTAGACAAGTACTGATGGGTCCCGACAAAGTGTCGTCATCCTGGTCGTCCTGTGGCGGCGGTTCGACGGGGGCACGAGACAAGCAGTCGGCGTCAGAGTGCTTTCGCCCTGACTTGTAAACGACGGTGATGTCGAATGCTTGAAGTCTCAGACTCCATCGTGCGAGGCGACCTGAAGGATCCTTCAAGTTAGCTAGGCAACACAAGGCGTGGTGGTCGCTGACAACTTTGAAGGGCCTGCCATAGAGGTAGGGGCGAAACTTTGATGTAGCCCAGATGATGGCGAGGCACTCCTTTTCGGGTGTGGAATAATTTGTTTCCGGTTTCGACAGAGACCAGATAGCGTAACTTACAACCCTTTCTAGCCCGTCAGTCCTCTCCACAAGCACGGCGCTGAGTTCTACGCTGGTTGCATCGGTGTGCACTTCTGTATCGGCGTTGTCGTCGAAATGTGCAAGTATTGGCGGCGATTGCAGGCGTCGCTTCAGTTCTTCAAATGCTTCGACGTGCGGCGTCTCCCACTTGAACTCGACGTCGGCCTTCGTGAGGTACGTCAGTGGCTCAGCGATCTGTGAAAAATCCGTGACGAAGCGCCTGTAATAGGCGCGCAGTCCAAGGAATCTACGGACTGCTTTCTTGTCGGTGGGCGGAGGAAAGTCAGCGATGGCCGCAGTTTTCTGTGGGTCAGGGCACACTCCTGACTTGTTGATGACGTGGCCCAAAAACAAGAGCTCCTCGTATGCAAAGCGGCTTTTTCTGGCTTTAACGTGAGTCTGGAGGTCTTGATTACTTGAAGAACTGTTTGAAGGCGCCGAAGGTGTTCCTCGAAGCTTGGGGCAAACACATGTAACGACGTCGTCCAAATAGACGAGGCAAGTCTGCCACTTCAAGCCTGCCAGTACATTATGCATGACGCGTTGGAAAGTCGCGGGTGCCGAGCAAAGACCAAACGACATGACCTTGAACTCGAACAGTCCGTCTGGTGTTATAAATGCAGTCTTCTCCCGGTCCCTCTCGTCGACTTCGACTTGCCAGTAGCCGGTTTTGAGGTCCATTGACGAAAAACTTTGCGTTGTGGAGTCGATACAAGGCGTCGTCAGTACGTGGGAGAGGGTATACGTCCATCTTCGTGATTTTATTGACGTGACGATAATCGACGCAGAAACTTAAGTGTTAAATCCTTCTTCTTTACTAACACCACGGGGGACGCCCACGGACTCTTGGACGGCTGGATGATGTCGTCCCGTAGCATTTCGTCGACTTGTTGCCTTGTGGCCTCGCGTTCGCGCGCCGCAATTCGGTACGGGCTCTGACGGAGTGGGCGGATATATTCGTCGGTTATGATGCGGTGCTTGGCGACAGGGGTTTGTCGAACTTTTGACGACGACGAGAAGCAGTCCTTATATTGCAGGAGCAGAGCTTTTTAGCTGTTCTTTCTTATGATTGGGAAGGTTCTGATTGACGTCGAAAGTTGGTTCAGGTACTACAGTCGTCGTTGCAGGTGTACAAGAATCAGTGAAGGCGAAAGCACTGCTGGCTTGTACTATTTCGTCGATGTAGGCGACCATGTTGCCTTTGTTAATGTGCTTTTATTCGTGGCTGAAGTTCGTGAGCATCACTCTTGCTTTCCCTTCACGTAGCTCAGCTATGCCTCTAGCAACGCAAATTTCACGGTCGTGCAGTAAGTGATGATCGCCCTTGATGACGCCCTCCATGTCTGCAGGCACTTCGGTAACGACGGAAATCCTTACGCTGGAAGCGAGGCGGAACGGTGATTTGTTCTTCTAGCACATTCAAGGCATGGTAACTGATGTTTGTATCCGGTGGTATCGCATTGTGCGTTGAAAGCGTATCGACTTGGACCTTAAGTCGATGATTGCACCGTGTTGGTTTAGAAAGTCCATGCCTAGGATAACATCCCTGGAGCCGTGCTGCGGGATTAAGAAGCTCACCGGATAAGTGCGGCTGTTTACCGTGACTTGCGCTGTGCAGATTCCAGCCGGCGTTATTAGGTGTCCTCCTGCTATCCGGATATCGGGTCCTTGACAGGCCGCTTTCACCTTCTTCAACTTGGCGGCGAACTCGCCACTGCAGACGGAATAGTGGACTCCAGTGTCGACGAGAGCGGTGACATTATGACGATCGAATCACACGTCTAGATTGGTAGATCATCGTCTGGCGTTACGGTTAAGTCGTGGCGTCGGATCACGGCTACGACGGCTTGCTCCGCTGCTGCTACGTCGCGTTGGTAGGTCTACTTTCGGCGGCGAAGTGTTGTCGTCAAGGCTCTTGCCAGGCGCTATGCTGATACTTCGTCATGAGGATACGCGAATCTAGTTCGTCGGCGGCGGAGTATCTTCAGCATTGCGTCGTACAGCAACCGCACCTCCATCGGTTGCTGCCTTTAGTTTCCCGGGTAAGTGCTGGGAGATCGGCCCCGGGTTGGGCCGGCATACAGCCGGCGATTGCGGCGAGATGTAGCGGCCTGGTGACGGCGAGCGTGAGGGCCGTCGTGGTTGCCACTGGGCTCTGGCGAGGTAGTCGGCGAAGTCACGCGGCCGCTCGCCAAGCTGTGGACGTGGCGCGTTGACGGCGAACCCTTGCAGGCCCCACAAAACAAGCTACACTCGAAGCACAACGAAAGCGGCGAACACAGACGGCGAACGGTGAAATCTGATCAGCGGCGAAACGCGTCGGGTTTTATACATGTGTCATCGAAGGTCCCAGAATAATCTTTGGTACCCGCGTGTCTTCCAAAAAGTTCTAGATAATTCCCATCGCTCATACAATCAGATTACATGAGCGCCGGTGACAAGAGACAACGGATAGAAGCATCGATAACGTTCGAGACTTCCGATACATGCAGGCGCGTCCTGTGCCTAGCGATTACGTTTAACGTTTGTTAGCCGGTGAAAGATAAACATGTATACGTGTCAATATAATTATGAAAGATTGAGTAAAGCAGCTTAAGACGTAACCTGCTTCCCTGTTCAAGCAAAAGGATCCAGTCAAGTTATTTTTTCCTCTTGCACTTAGAAAGCGGTTGTATATCCCCAGGTCGAACAGTGTCGCGACGGATTGGACTTTTTCTAAAGCATTATTATGCAAAAAAATTAATTGTTGGGGTTTACGTGCCAAAATCACGATCTGATCATGAGGCACGCCGGGGTGGGGAACTCCGGATTAATTTAGTCCACCTGGGTTTTTGAACGTTCACCCAATGGAGCATTGATATGCTCATCAGAAACCACATTCAACACAGAGCATGCCTACACCAACATTGGTAAAACTTGTTTTTTACGCTGCTCTTTTACGTTAATACTTATGTGTTTTAAACTTTGTTGCAAGAAGTGAAGGGCATGCCCTGCATTTCTTACTACGGTAATAACATGTTATGACCAAGAGCCATCTTCTGACAGCATAAGACCTGAATATTTCACTGGTGAATTATTTTTTATTTCAACTGGTCACTTAACGAATACTTTTATCCGATTTTGTTACATTTTTCTAGTGAAGCTAATGTCTACATAATTATTTATGTTTAGGGACATGCTATTATTGAGACACCTTTTTTATACTCGCTTCAAGTCGGCCGCCAATAAAAACAATGACTCATTAGATGCCCTTGCACACAGTACACAATCATCCACAAAAGTTGTATCCCGGTTCGATAATATCACACATATTGCTAATAAAAAACCGTGCACTCGGCCGCGCAACGCTTGAAACAGCGAAGCTGTGTGATCGTAGCCCAGCATTTTCCGGAAGTGCGCGCGAACTTTTCATCTTATTACTCATGTAGACGATAATTTCTTTTCGCGCGTCTCGGACTTACGGCCGACACTGCGCGTTCCACAGCGCAGCTTGCAACCCCGACACCGCGTTCCAATGCCGACATCGCGTTCCAGGAGACCCGCTCCGTGAATGCGTCGCTCTCTGTCTCTCTCTCGCTCTCATAGCACGCAAAACCTCTTCACATCGCAGAGCACGAGCATACAAACGCGCAAGCTGTGGACGAATACGACGACGCTCGAACGCAATACAGCCGTCGTGCAGCACGAACATGCGGCACGGGCCGTCGGTGCTGCCAGATTGCACTCCGGCGATGATGGCCTGCAAGGACTCGTCGCGATGTTGTTCAGCGCGTATGTCGCACATGTCAGTGAAAGCCAACACGCAGGTCTCCGGATCATGTGCAACAGGATCAGGAAGATCCACAGGATGACGAGAGAGGCAGTCAGCGTCCTTGTGCAGACGTCCAGACTTGTAGATGACAATAAAAGAAAATTCCTGGAGCCGCAAAGCCCAGCGACGAATCCGTCCTGTCGGGTCCCGGAGGGAAGACAGCCAGCAGAGGGCATGGTGGTCTGTAATGACCGAAAATGTGCGGCCGTACAAATATGGCCGGACCTTGGCGACAGCCCACACTAAAGCCAAGCATTCACCATCGGTGATGGAGTAATTCCTCTCAGAAGGTGACAGCAGGCGGCTCGCGTAAGCTATCACGCACTCGGTACCATTCTGCTGCTGGGCGAGAACAGCACCGATGCCGTGGCCACTGGCGTCAGTGTGGACTTTGGTCAGTGCAGTTGGATCAAAGTGGGCAAGTATGGGAGGGGTGGTCAGAAAGCCGAGGAGAGCGGCGAACGCGTGAGCCTGCTCCGGGCCCGATGAGAAAGGCGTGTTCTTCTTTAGAAGATCTGTCAAAGGGCGAGCAACGTCGGCGAAATTTTTGATGAAACGGCGAAAGTAAGAACACAGGCCGACGAAGCAGCGCACGTCAGAAGCAGAACGAGGCACAGGGAAACTGCAAACGGCGCGAACTTTATCCGGATCTGGTTGTACACCGGTTGCGTTAACGAGATGTCCCAACACGGTAATCTGACGGTGCCCGAATTGACATTTCGTAGAGTTCAGCTGAAGGCCGGCTTTTCGGAAGACCGCAAGAATTGCAGCGAGTCGTGTAAGGTGGTTGCTGAAAGTGGGAGAAAAAACAATAACGTCGCCAAGATAACAAAAACAGGTGGTCCATTTGTAACCTCGCAGAAGAGAGTCCATCATTCCTTCAAATGTCGCAGGAGCATTGCCGCACTCTTATGTAGTATTATACGGTGGAAGAGGTGATGCATTACCCGACACTCTAAAGTATTAAAATCATTAGCAAGAACGCAGTCATCAATACCAAAAGCAGTGAAATCATATTGGCGATTACCATGCTTATTAGCGCCTTCAAGGTTATTTATTACATCTGGTGTCTGCCCGAGCAGATTTAAATTCATCCGGGCGGCCTGAGCCTTGCCACGTGATTTCGAAGGCATGCCGATGCAAAAGCTCGACCGCGATGGCATGTCAGCAGTGTAACTTGACTCTGTTCATACAAGACGCATTCAGAAACGTGTTGGAAAATTTTCACGAGAAAATGCACTTTAAAACGTGGCGCCTCTCCTGGCATGGGCATTGCCAATTCACAAATTCGGTGTCCTCCTCGGTAGCAAAGACACCGTCACAGGTTATTTTATACCACGTCGCATGTCCCAATATCAGCGCACAAATAACCATCGGCAGCACGAAGGGAACTTTGCAGTGCTCTAATCTAGTGGTAAAACAGCTGAGAAAGAAAAACGAAGGCGAGGGTCGTGACATACGTAAACGTCACGTGGGCTCTCGGCGCGGATAAGAACAATGGCAGGGGGCTTCACCTGCGGACGCTGGTTATATGCTTTAGGTAGGCGAACTTCTATCACGGGGGAGGGCAGCTCGACTTTTCGCAACATTGCTTCAATCTCCGCTATTGGTGCGCGAATATTCGAGACTTTGGTATAACGAATCAAATATTGTCTTATTCGATTCGGTCTCGAATCTAGTAGTCTCTATATGATCAGGTCCTCGAATCCAGTGGCCAGTATTAGGAAATCGGAATATTTTTGGAATGGTTTTTGAAAACATTACGTCGTCGACTGTGCACGATCAAACATGAAATTGAAGCAAATATGCGACTACTTTCATTCAATCCACAGTGGACACAACAGTGGACTATGTCGCTCAGATAGCCCTTCGTTTCCACTAAACGCGATCATTCGCAATAAAATGTTGTTTATACGCGCCATTCGGTACTAGGTATCGTTTGGCAGTATTTATGGATGAAGAACTTTGTTCTCCAATCAGATTAAATATAAATCGGTTTCACTAAAACGAAGTAAAGAATAGGCGCGTTTTTTTTTTTTTCGCTCTGCCATAACCGTCGGCAGCACGAATTCCTGATCTAAAATCGTTGGGTTTTACGTGCCAAAACCACGATATGATTATGAGGCACGCCGTAGTGGGGGACTCCGGAAATTTGAACCACCTGGTGTTCTTTAACGTGCACCTGAATCTAAGTACACGGGTGTTTTCGAATTTCGCCCCCATCAAAATGCGGCCGCTATGGCCGGGATTCGATCCCGCGACCTCGTGTCATTCCATGATTTCTTCGCGAAAGTATGCACAGGCCGCCTTTCTAAAGGTTACATGATAATGCAAGGCCGCGCATGCTCCGGAGAGCCCTGATGTTGCAAACAAACTGCTTAGTTAATTGTTCCTAATGATCGCTTTGTGTATTAAATAAAGCATGCTTTATAATGAGCAGTGTCATGACAGAAACTTTCTAATCTTTTGAATGCCAGGATGTGAAAATTGTTTGATAATAATAGTAAGTGGGCTGTACATTATTGGCAAACGACTCGAACAATAATCGATTTGATTCACTCCCAGCACTATTTGATTCGTATTTGATATGGTCTCAGAAACTTAGGCGACATGGGCCTGGACTCACGCTTGTGATTACATTTATGCCATGTGTCCTTTCACCTAGTTCCTAACATTATCATCCCCCATTGTGGCCCTCTTTCTTCCCCTCTTCCCCTTCCCTTGCGTAGAGTAGCAGGCCAGATGCTCCATTTTCCCGCCGACCTCTCTACATTTTCCAGTCATTAAACTACGTCTTCTTCATATGGTCTCAAGAACTACAATTCTCCCCCCCCCCCCCCCTTGAAATGACCCTGAAACAATTTTGAAGATATTTTACAAACATACGGAGTCGTTAGGGTAGGTTCTTCTGATCATGAAGTGACACATTCAAGCGCTCCGCGTAAAGCGTGTAATTTATTATAAGGATTAAAAAATATCACCGACAATTACGATACCCTCTAATGCGAAAGTTGAGCGCAGCTCTATACGTGTGCGATATATTGAGGCATCGCACCGATCATCGCACCGACTGGCAGAGCCACGACGCGCGGCGCTATATATACAGGGTGTTTCAGCGAACACTTTCAACATTTATTTAAGGTTGCCTGTGGCAGATAGCCCAATTCTAGTTAATGAGCTGGTCTACTCAAAAAGGCGGACATTACTTGCACAATAAATTGAAATGCATAATCGACTAATTAACAAAAATTCACTAATTAAGTTTATAACTAATTACCCGATGGCCTGTATTGCAATTTACAAATTGTAGCCGTGGAGTTGGCAAGGCGGATCCACTTAGAATTAATTCGCAGGATGACACCAGTTTCGAGATATTAATTCCAGAAGTTTGCAGAGAAATGCATTGGCGTTCCAGTTAATTTTGCGTTTCAATGCAAAAAGCGACGTTTTGCTAAGAACCTAAACTGGAACGCCAATGCATTTCTCCGCAAAGTTCGGGAATTAATATCTTGAAACTGGCGCCATCGCGAGAATTCGTTCCAAGTGGATCCGCCTTGCGAACTCCACGGCTACAATTTGTAAATTGCAATATGGGCCATCAGATAATTAGTTAAACTTAATTAGTGAATTTCTGTTAATTATTCGATTATGCATTTCAATTTCGTGTGCAAGTAATGTCCGCCTCTTTGAGTAGACCAGCTCACGAACTAGAATGGTGCTATCTGCCACAGGCAACCTTTAGGAATTTTTGAACGTGTGCGCTGAAACACCCTGTATATATATATATATATATATATATATATATATATATATATATATATATAGACCGGCCACACATTTGCCGCTTCCAGGCAACCTGCAGCTTATGCAACCGTAATCTTTACCAGGAAGCGCTTGCGGCGAACACTATATATGCGCGAAGGCGAGCTTTCTGGTTCTTTTTTTTTCTTTCCCCCGCATGGCCGCTCCATCTGACGTGAGCGCCATCTGGTGGTGCTTCAAGGTGGCTTCCTCCGCTTTCCTATTTGCGCTCTCTTCTTCATCGCCGTATTTCATCTCCCGCTGCGGTCCGCGTTCGCTCTTTCATCTTTCGCTGCGCTCGTTCGCTTGATTACGCCGACGAGGCACGCCGACGCTCAACGCAGGAACGGACGCCTATATAAGATCTGCGCCAAGGTAAATACACCTGGTAGCGAAACTTCCATAGAAGCCCATACGTTCAAAACATGGCGGCTGATCGGCGGTTGATGGGGCTTAGCGCCATCTGTGTTAGGAGGGAACACTCCCGGCGGAAGAAAAAAATAATTTGACGTCATATCCGTTAAAAACAGAAGTGACGTCATTTTGTTCTCGTAGGCGCGAAATTTGTTCTTTGAGGCCTGCCATTAGAGCTGTATATTCAAATGCTCCGCCATTCGACTTGATGGGCGTTCCGAGCTTTCAGCGCGGAAAGCGATGCAGCAAGAGGTCAGCCGTACGGGTGTCGAAATTACATCGCTGCACAGAACATACTTTCTTTGGAGGCCGACGAACGCTTTGGGCGTAGATTACGTGAGTGCTCGTGCTTTCGTCGGACGCCAAGCCCGTCGGCCAGCACTGTCGTACGAAAACAACTAAAGTAAACAAGTAGTTGACAGTCGCAACTCAATACTTTTGACTTCACGGGTTAAGAAACAATAAAACTACCTGCGTCACCTAGTTCAGACAAACTTCGACATGCAAAACAACACAACATGTGAGGGGGGCGTTTGGTTACAGGTGAACTTTACGAGCGCACCTTTCCACGCACTCCAAAAGCTGCATTGCATTGTAAGTGATAGCGGCGTGAACACCAGCCGCTATCGATGGGCGCTCTCACGGTGGGAGCTGAAAAAAGTATTTATCGATAATGATAAAGTAAAATAAGTTTTTTCTTCTTTACTAGCCACGCGTATATAAAATGGATTAGGAATTTTATTTTCATTGAATGAATCTAACTGCGTCTCGCTTTAATTAAACAACGCTTTTTTCTTTACCAGTGTTTATTCCCTCCAAACATAGTCACGCTTCAATCGCTGCTCCCATAACCACCCTTGCTGATGTCGGTGACAATTGGTTCTGAACGGCTTTTCGCCCGAAGCTTAGCGACCTATGTGGATCGACCTTGGCTGCGCTCTAAAATGTGCATCGCTACCAATCTCAGCGGCGCCGCTCCCCTGAGTTTCCAGCCGCCCCATCTCAATTGACGCGTTTGCCCAACTGACGTCAGTTGGGAGAGCTATCCGATTGGCTACCCAGGTCGCGTCATCGATAATTTTTCCAACTTAATGGTGAATAATTGTTGTTCGTAATAGTTGGTGTGTTGGTTTATTTGTTTCTATAAAAAAGATGTAACAGAAAGAGGATGCACGACAGTTTATCACTACGCTCAAGCACTTCCGGCACACAGAAAGTGTCGTCTTGTGTTACAACGTACCTTCGTGTTGACGCGAGCTGCACGGTCAGTGTTGGTCTCGATCTGGTTTGCCCTTGTTGCATTGTGGGCTACAAACGTAGCGATTGGCGACATGTCAAGCTGCGATATCGTGTCCCTCTGCAAGGCGCCAGACGAGCGGAGTGGCTGCAGCGCATCGGACTGTCGGTATCCGATCGGCGCCAGGATCTATGCGTCTGCGGCCGTCACTTCACACCGGAGGATTACTACCACAATAATAGAGAGCTTTAGCTTGTCCGCTATTCGGGTAAATGCAAGTGCAAACAGACTGGGCGTTCCACTGGATGAGCGGAGGCGCAAACGTGAATGTCCTGCACGGATCATCCACCTGTTGGCACAGAGCACAAGCAGACAAACACATAGCTAATATAGCAGTAACCAAATGCATTCAACTTTGCTGGTGCAAATTTTCGGCAGGAGCGCAATCGTGAACACGTTCTCTTTTTAAATGCTTGAAATGTTTTACAATTGGTTACAGCATCAGTTCGCTGCTCAGGCCGCGCACGTTTACGCTAGCTAAAGCCCCTTCATCACAGCTGTGGTAGAAGTATGGTGGGGCTTTGGTTTACGCGTCCGCCCATCCGCCAAAACGCCCGGCTCACCTGCGGTTACCGGAACACCGGACACTCTCAGCGCTGCGACAGAAGGCTCGCAACGCACGCTGCTTGGATAGCTCTCGCGGGGGATCGACGGCCAGGCGGATATGTTGCAGAGGCTTCGTGCGCTGGCTCCAAGACGACCGGAAGCAGACGACACGAAGTCACATCCTGACACAGAGCCAGTGAAGGCGGAGCTTAGCCCCGATCACTCGGCGCATAGGCGGAAAGTTTTCATTTTCCCGGGGGGGGGGGGGGGGGGGCGACCAGCTTGCCTAAGCGGTTATATATATATATATATATATATATATATATATATATATATAGTAGTAACTGGATTTTTCAATGGGCCAAGCGTATTTAGGAAAATCAGAAGCACAACTTCGCGGTTATCTTAGGTTTATTATTTACCCAACAGTTTCGGTCGGTGGACCGACCTTTTTCAAGGGATCCCTTGAAAAAGGTCGGTCCACCAACCGAAACTGTTGGGTGAATAATAAACCTAAGATAACCGCGAAGTTGTGCTTCTGATTTTCCTATATATATATATATATATATATATATATATATATATATATATATATAGTTGAATTTCATAACGTGAGTCCCCTCGTACCACAAAGAAACTCGCGTCTCTCGGATGAGCCATGCGAAAAGCCGATTAAGTTATTCACGTTAGAGAGATATGTGTGTTTTGTGCCTATAAGTCGCACAACTACCCATAAATGAAAACAGCCATGTAACGATTTGTGAAAGATTTAATAGACAAAGACGCAGTCAAGAAATATTTTCCTGACTAAAGGTCAGTTGAAAAGATAAGACATAACATACATAAAGCATACACAATATATAACAATTTCTGTACACAACTTATGACTACAATTATTAGCATAAAACAACGTGACTCCATGACGCAATACTTTATTTACTCGTCAAAGCATGCCTTATGCCACTGGTTTCATTTATTTCCCGGCGGCGGAATAAATTATTATAGAGTAATAAATTATCAGGCGCAGAAATACACAGTCATATTAACAAATAAATAAGACACAACGATATCTCAACAGTGGGAAAGGGCACGAGAGGAAGTAGTAAGAGCGTGGATTGCGTTCTTGAGCAGCTAATGCAGCATATGACAAATAAATATTAATAAGGAAAAAGCACAGCATAGACTGGGAAGCTTTAGAAATAGCGCAACGAAGCGTCTTTGCGTACCCAAAAGGCCTCACCCTACTTGCCCTTTCATGCACCCCGTTTTCGTTCCTGGAAATAACTTTTTGCTTTGTTTTCTTAGCCAAATGGTTAGCTTTAACTTGTGAGTCGGCAACTTTCTCTTTCCTATTAAAGACATCATTTCGTTGTCTGATGGGATGGTTTCACCTTGAGGGAACATGTGTTCATTCGGGCACTTGTTCTAGCAATGAAGTCGTCGGCAATTTTATTTAAATTGATTTTGCGGGAGAGTTCTTTGTGAGTGTGCAAAATGGCCAGATGGTTCAAACGGGCTTGTCCAGTCGTCGATCGCAGGTACGTTTTCAGTCGCCGAAGACAAGAGAAGGACCTCTCGGATGTGCTTGACGAGACCGGTATGGTCAACGCAATATTTGTTAGGTTGGACATTTCCGGCAAAAGTGGTTCTTGAGGGAAAGGGAAAGGTTGGCGCTATCTTCTGCAGCCCTTGAGGGAGCACGGCAAAAGGTTTCGCAGGTGTTCGCCCTTCTCCTCCGAAAACATCTGCACGACGTCCTCGAATGTGTGCAATGGTGCCGACTGTTGTTGGCTTACGATGTCAATGAGCATGTCTCTGTGCAAAATCAGCGTCCTCGTTCAAGGTAGTCACCGTAGAACTTTGTTATGTATGCTTCGTCTTGCTTTCCTGTGGCAAACTGCTCAATGTGTGACATATGCTGCCACATCTCAGGTGGATATCTGTCGCTTAACGAGGACAGTACAGTGTCAAGTACTTCGTAGTACCTCTGGCGGTACATGTCCTCCGCTGATGTGAACACGTGAGCTGAGGAACATTCTTGATAGCGGTGTGGAGTTTTCTTTCGCCTAGCAGCTGGAACACACGGGTCCTCAACTCCTACTTTTCCTGCCTCTGCCAACACCTCCTCCAAAAACCAAGGGAAAACTTTGCCTCATTTCAGCGACGCTTGCATTGACGGATTTCGCCATTTTCTCCGCTTGGTCAAACCTCAGCGTTCTTTTTTGTAAGGCGGTATTCAGTGCTTCCACTCGTGAAAACACTTTTGTCAGAAGCGTCAACATGAAAAACGATTCAAACTTGAACAGCATCCTTAAAAATCCGCTGGCTTTCGCACCGGCCTCAGTTCGCTCTTCGGATGCTGTTTCAGAGAAAAACGTTACGAGACTGCTATAATTTGAAAGAACTGATGGCAGTGATGAAGCCTTTAGCGTCCACCTTGTCGGGCAGAATTTTCGCAAGTTCACATCCTCTTCTACCTGAATCTCTTGAAAAGAAGCAACGCGCTTTGGAGAGCAGGTCACGAAGTTTATCAGTTCAGTGACGGCGTAAAGAAAATCACGGCACATGTCTACTTTCTGGCCGACATCATGCAAAACCAAATTCAGGATGTGCGCTAGGCAGTGTACATATAGCGCGCGAGGTTCCTGTTCTTGCATGAGAGCTTGTACTCCTCGGTGCTTTCCTCTCACGTTTGCCGCACCATCATGGCACTGCCCGTGGCACTTTTCAATGGGCAGAATAAATCTACAAAGAATGTCTTTCAATATAGCAAAAAGGCTCGTCGCTGTGGTGTCCGTCGTGTTGAAAAACCCACAGAACAGCTCCTCTACTTCCAGGCTTTCTGTGACCACCCGAAAACAAACTGAAAGTTGTTTTTTGACAGAAATGTCTGCTGTCTCGTCCATAATGACAGCGTAGTGCTCTGCCGCATGAACTTCGTCTGTGAGTGAACGAAGGATGTCATGTGCCATGAGTTCCACCATCTCGTTTAATATCTGGTGAGAAATCCATTTGCATTTTGTTCCTAAAAGCCACGATCGCAATGAAGGAATATCATTAGCCCGGAGTTCCAGCAGCTGCCTCAAATTACTCTCTGTGTCTTCGTGGCTACGTATTGCTAAGCCTTGGGTCGACAGGTACAGTAGTGACGACAGTGTTGCTAGGAGAGCCTGTCGGGTGTCGCCCATTTCTTTCGCCTTTCCCTTGGCGCAAGCCTATGCCACATTCGCGCTGCCTTTTGCAGCTACGACGGCATTACATGCCTCCTTATGAAAATTAGACCTCTCATGGGATTTAAATCTGTCAATTGCCTTTTTCCAGTTTGAGAAACCATTTTTCACAAATGCCAGGTAAGAATCCTTGTCTTGGGAAGTGTTAGGGAGCGGCCGTTTCATCTCTGATGCTGTGCAACAGGTCTCGCAAAACGCCTTGTCACTGTGGACATTGTAAGATAACCACTTGTAGGTACTTTTCCAGGTAGGCTGGAAGCGCCGCCGTTGTTTTTCTTTTTTTGTAGATGGTGCATCAGAAACTTCGCCGATGGATCGAATTTTGGAAGGACCGGCTTCTGCAGTGCACACAGAGCTTGGTGTGCTAGTGTCATCAGCGCGCCGTGGAGCTTCAGCGACTGAACTGGAAATGCTGGATGAGGGACGGCTCTCCTCGCAGTCTTCACCGGGGGCTTTCCATTTCCTGATCAGATATTTTTCCATTGCTTTTGAACAGTCTGCAAGGGAAATGAATAACATTCTGAATAGACGCTCGCATAAACATACAAAGTTTGGTATAATATTCATAGTCAGAGTTGGTCAAGCGCGTAGGAACCCTGCTCAGTTTTTAAAAAGACAAAAGAATCTTGACCATTTCTAGAAGCATGAAGAATTATTCCGCGGTAAAAAACCCCAATTTTCACTTAAAAAAATAGGATTTGCCAAATCTGAATGACGGCGCCGCCTGTGGCAATGAGCTGTAAAAATTTTCGGCTACCCATAATATCATTTAGTGTGCGCTGCAATAAAGGTATGCGTCTTCTTGAAATTAGAAATACATTTCTTCAGAATATGGGCCGACCAGCATGCGAATAATTTTATACCCTCACGTGGCAACGAATATGAGACGATCAACCTACATTTGTCTACAAGCTATACGCGAATACACATGGCATACGTACTATCACGATGAAAAGAAATGCGAACAGCGGAGCGCGTGGCCGAAGCATAACAAGCCTGAAGGTATAGGGCGCGCCGTCCAGTTATCACCATTGACAGGCGCGCACGTCCAGTTTGATCATGCTGTGCGATGATGCACCCCCTATACTGCGATATTTTTGTTTGCGCTGTCCAATTTACGATGTCATCATTACTCCGAAGTCAACTTTTCTCTTTTTGAAATAAGAGAGAAGCAGAACACAAACAAAAATATCACAGTATAATCATCGGTCGCGAATAACCAGACTCTTGTGATCTCTGCAGCTACATTATTATTGCCATCAAACAAAAATATAAAGCAGATAAACGTTTCATGTAAAAAGAAGATGCAGGCGCTACATTTGTGAACTACATCCACACGTCATGTTATTTTAATTCTTTGAGCGCACTGCCGCACGACGGTGGCATAAGATAACACGCTCTATCTCCTGTTCCTAGTCCCTCAAAGTGCCACCGGGCCATGATTGCCCCGTTAGATCTCTCACAGGCGTGCAGACGGTGCAGTTACTTTGTTTACAGGCGCCGTGACACCGCGGTACATTAAACCGCAGTCGGCGCATTTCTTTTGCCGAGAGCCGCGGAAACAAATTGTTTCGATGAGCGATGCGCCAAGCGAATATGCAGCTTGCTTTTTCTTACGCCTGAGTGTCTACCCACTTTCGTTGCTGGCGCTCGCATGCGCGTTTAACTTTCGTCATGACAATGTGTGCTGGCTTCACTGCGAAGGAGCTCGGGCTCATAATTTGACACAGAAATGACTTTTCGGGCGCGGGAGCGGCATGAGGACGCTGAACAAAGTGTCACACGTTAAAGAACTACCACAAAGGTGCAGATCACGGCTGTTGTGAAAATAGAAATAAGTTGTGTGGCTGTTAGCATGTTTGTGAATACGTTGTGCAGCATGACCATACATTTTGGAATACATTATTCAAACTACATACAAAGCCATTTTGTAAATCTATTGCCACTTGAGCAAACTGTTGCTATTTTTAAAGGCTATTCTCTCAATTTCTTAAAGTTGAATAATAGATCTGCCACTGGGAACCAATTTTGCGAGAACGAATAATCCTCAAAGGCCGATTCCCTACGCGATCAAGCATTCCGCGCCTACACGATCCTTACATAAACACAGTAGTTGTCTTACACAGTAATTGCCTTACACAATCAAAACCACGCACGTTCACTTTTCACTTGTTCCTGAAGGTTCCCTCACTGCCTCCTCGGCTCGTATTAGCGCCTGATAAGTTTTGCCAACTGAATACCTCGTACATGCCTTATTGTAGGAGCACTCTCTCTGTAAGACTGCCGTCCTGGTACAGAACGGCTCAGAACTATGCGATAGCTCCCACTTTTTCCTTTTATTAAAACTTACCGCCACGCAATGTTCATAAAGACGCACCCCTCCATTAGAACGAGATCGAACAATTTTCCGAATCAGCCAGCGCCGACCACTTTTGGTCACTCTGGGTGGCTTAAGCGCGGGCACTTGCGCTCCTGCTGACGTGGTAGCCGACTTTGACGCCGCCAGATGCGCAAGGCTGCCATAAAGAACCATGTACGATCGCGCGCGTATTGTAATATAGTTAACGCAAGTCAAAGTATCATGACGATGCACTTCACATTGCTTTCGTTCTGACGACGCTTACTGCGACAGTGAACCTCTACTAAAGACGTCGAGTATTCGACGGGGTATGCGTTAATAATGGAAGACTTCACTTACCTGTTGGGATCGATCAGGTCGCAGACGTCAGTTGTCAACTTGTCTGCATGGGCAGGCACTCGCTTAATTTCACAAGTGAGACGAGTGAGGCGCATCCAAAGGGCCTGGACACGATGGTACTACCTCGTTGAAAAACCAGCGAGCTTTTTAAAGTCCTCTACATTTCCAAAGTTGTGCGCATGAAAACCACAACGGACACAATGGCGCTTCGCTTGGTTCTCCTATCTCGAATTCTCCACCTGCTCAAACGCGAAGGTGGCTCCTGCTAATGCTCACAAGACATGACTATAGACGGCGCAGTGGCAGCGCGCTAAGCTTAGGGTTCTTGCAAGGCTCAGAGGAGAAGGCAGCGGCGCATGCGCAGAGTACAAGTCTTGAACGCGCGGTCACTTTATCGATAAAGCATGCGCTTTGAAAAAAAAAAAAAGGGGGGGGGGGGGGAGCACGGCGCGTATCTGCTAGTTTGTAGTGACTGCGGCTGTCCGTGCGCCTGGGGAGTACTACATACGCGGGTCGCGCGCTTTATTTTGGCGGTAATTTGCGCGCGGTATCTTGAAAGCGATCCGCAGACGGCTGATACCTTTGTACGCGCTGTGTTTTGCCGCTCAGTTTCCGTTGAAGCGATAGACAGTACGAAGATCACTGCTTGCTGCTGCTGGTGCCACACTTTCATACGCCAGCGTTTTGGCGGTTAGTGTCAGAGGTCATCGAGTGTGCTGTGTTCATGTTTGCTTGGGCGCGCTGACAACATGCTTTATAATTCAGTTAGTAAGCAAATGTTTGCAAGTTTATACGGCCGATAAAACTACTATCCTTACTTCATATAGCTGTCTACTAATTTTCTATTGCAATCGATGCTTCGCCGTTCGGGCGACACTGCGCATCTTTCTTTTTTTCTTCTTTTTACGTTTAGTGCGCGTATAAGCGCTGCTGCGCATGGCGGCTATTGATTCTGATTGCGAGTGAATCCGGCTTAGCCTCACGTCGGTTACTGAGTAAATTATTTTTATTTATGACTGCTGCAGGCATGTGGGGATGTTTCCATCCCTAATAAATGTTGTAAATTAGTAGAACAGTTTTTGGTTGTTTTTTTTTTCGTGAGTCGTTAGCATTGCCTACTGGAAACAGTAGCAATACTCAGACACACAACATTCATGTGCATTTCACACGCCGCTGATAAAAGACTCTGCTGAAGTGGCCACTGAAGACTGCACGTTTTTCTTTTTCAGGGTCAGAAAATCACGCAAAGCAATTTGAAGAGAGGTGAACATTCTTCTTCTTTTGGGGGTTTTACGCGCCAAAACCAGTTCTAATTATGAGACACGCGGTAGTGGAGGGCTCCGGATTAATTTTGATCACCTGGGGTTGTTTAACGTGCAGTAAACGCAAGCACACGGGCGTTTTTGCATTTTGCCTCCATCGAAATACGGCCGCCGCGGCCGGGATTCGATCCCGCGATCTCGTGTTCAGCAGCGCAACGTCTTAGCTGACTGAGCCACCGCGGTGGGTGAGAAGTAAACATCATCATCATCATCATCATCATCAGCCTACATTTTATGTCCACTGCAGGACAAAGGCCTCTCCCTGCGATCTCCAATTATCCCTGTATTCCAAGCGTATTCCAACTTGCAGGCGCAAGTAGGAATACGCTAGCGCAAGGCAGGGGTAATTGGAGGTGAACATAGAGCAACGTATTCATTTTCCAGGCATAACCTATCCTTACAATGAGAAAGAATTGTTACTTGGCTAAATCCTTCTCTTTAAAAAATGTAACAAACTTATTCCTGTGTATATATTTAAATATATTGTATGTGTGTGTATAGTGTTCACAGTCGAAATGCAAAAAAAAAAAAAAAAAACGTTGAAGTGAGAAAAAATGCTTACGAGGTAGCCGCCGCTGGCGCTTCTAATGCGCTTGTCGTCCTATGGTCAGGATTTGCAGAAATAAAGCGAAAGTGTGAATCTAAAGCCGTGCACGTCCGCGCTGATGCAGTAAGCTTTCAGCCACAATGACATTTTTAGTGAAACGTTGAGGCAACTCTAAAGAAACCGCAAATGATGTGGGCAACAGAACTCTGGTGATGACACTTTGGCGAGAAAAGGGGGGGGGGGGGGGGGGGGGCTGCTCGAGCCCCAGAGCCCCTCCGTAGTCGGCGCCTATGACTCGGAGAACGAGTTAAGGAGGAAAAGCATGGCTAAGGAGGAGGATATAACTTGTAATAGTCCGTAGCTCTCTTAGTATGAGACGCTTCACTTAAATTGTGGCGCTAATGTTTTACTGTCGCGGTACCCTACGCGTCTCCAAAATTTGTCCAAACCGTTTCAGGGACCCTTTAATATCCACTCATAATAAAGGCTTTCTAAATTTTTCAGCGTTAAACGTTTTCTTGGACGGGGCTTTACAACGTCCAGTATATATACAAAACTTTCGAGGTGCCCTGTTAAGATGCTGTGGAAGGACGTGAAATGTGATAACCGCGGACAGCCGCTGGTCAGGCAGGTTGGTGGGGCTTTAATTTATGAGGATTCTTTACCTGCTTCATTCCTCCACCCTCTAGCAGTTCACATTTTGGACATCACAGTGCACGCCACATGAGGCGATTAAACGTCTAAATGTGGCTACGTTTTCAACGATATTTTTTAGATCAAGTACAAATTAGTATATGACGCTGGATTCTGTATGACGCGCACGTTATCGTCTTATACTAGCTATCTGCATTGTTGAGACTATGCACCGCAACTTTCTTTCCGTAGTTCCTGTAAACGAAATAAGCTTTAGATGTCAGCTAGCGTTTTGAGGCGACGTAGTTGAGACGCAGACGCTGTCGTTTGAGACGCTGTGGGCCTCAGAATACAAATCATGGTTCATACACCCCATTCTCAACCATAAATAGCTCAGGAAGACATTATCTATGTCAACTATACATAAAGGTTGAATCGCTGACTAAATTTTATTTTTGCTGATGCCGGGATCTTTTGCTCCCAACTGTATATTGAAATTAATGGAAACAACAGTAATTCATCACTGGTGGTATTTAGGCTGCAGTTAACTCGAAAAACCGTAGGCGACCCTAATAGCACCGTGACCCTAATCTTTGACTTAGGCGTCTCTTAGTGGCATTGGCACCTCGGCGTTGGTGTTCTTCAGGTTACTTTGTGTGTGGTTGTTTTGAAAGAAGGACACAGACGTAGATAACCACCGTCTGTCGGTCTTCTTCTCGTGGGTAGGCTGTGCTTGGCCCGGCGGCTTCCTAGTCGACCACCTCCATGGCGAACGCAACGCGCGAACCGAACTCAGAGGAGCAAGCGAGCGAACATCTTTACCCTGGCACGATATGTGGGCGAGCCACCAGAGTGCGCCACTTGGCGGGGCGTACCCCCCTAGCGAGCGGCGCACGAAGCGCACTTTACGCGCCCTATCCATGTGCTGACGTCAGAGCATGTAAGCGAGCGAGTGAGTGAGCGAGCAGGTGGGCGCCGGGAGAGGAGAGGCGCGAGAAGTGGCATTACATCCGCTTTACTAAGCAGATGTTTGGTGTATTTAGTTTTCCATTAATTAGTCGATTAAATATCATGTCACGTTCTTGTGTGTGACGTCATCAGTGACATCATCACTTCCGCTCTCTACTTACGGGTTTTCAGGAATTTCGCCGAAGTCGTGCTCACGTGGCAGGTCCCTAAAATCTATGATTATGTGCTTTGGTGTGCGGTAATCAGTGGTTCCTTATTAATTCTAATTATCCCAGACACTTCAGTAACTCAACTTGTAACTAAACTTATGCTCTGATACCACATCTATAATGGCACCCGTGAATTCTGTACGGTGCTATTTTTTAAATTTTTTTCTGATTTATTTTGAATTTCGTCCCCGATCGTCTCAGGAGGTGAACCGGAAGTGCTGCGCAAGAAACAAGAGCGTCACTCGATGCTCGTGCTACTAATAATTACCACACAAAGAAGTCAGCTTATACAAACAAAGCAACAAACTAATGGCATCTTCGGCTGGCCGTTTCGGAGCACTCTAGACCGCTCTCGCGAGCGGCTTTGTCTTCGGCTGGTTGAATGAGGGTGCGCGCCTTGCGTTCGGCTGGTTTTTTTCGATCGCTCTCCTCCATCTTCGAGCGCTCTGAGGCGCTTCGCGCCCTGTCATCGGAGCAGTCGTCGAGATAAGAGAGAGTGTCCAGCAACGTAATCACAGCACAGTGTCGCCGTTCTTGGCGACGGTCCACCTTAGCCTAGGCAACCTAGGCCACAGCATGCTGGTGTCTCAACGAACGGTCGTCCCACCGGCGTGTCCACCGGTTTAGCTCTGTATAGGCGAAACATCGGTCGTTAGCAGTAGTCACGTGGTTTCGCAACTGCCACTTCCTCCTCCGAGAGCGAGTCACACGTTCGGCTTGCGCGCTTGTCCTCTACCTCTGAGTTTGGGGAACGCCGGATCTACACGACTCTGCTTCGGGAATGGATGCGACCAGTCGAAGATTCCATAACAAAGAATGCGTCGCTCTGCCATTTGGATGCATGACGCTGCGCGTAGCTCACACGGCGCGCATGCTGTCTTCAAACGATGCACAAATGCTGTCCAAAGCTTAGGCTAGCAGCACTCGAGATAAGAGCGAGTTCGAACTGCTACGCCCTTTTGCGCCGGCTTCAGCAGTATTCGTCGTGACTACGCGCATTACGATTCCTCGAGAGGGCGCTCACAGCAGTTTTTTTTTTTCTCTCTTTTTCTTGCTTTTTGCCAATCACCCGGTGAACGGCGCTTCTGGAGCTTCCATGTAATTGCGATGTTGCCCTATATTAGCACCAGCTCTGCCTTGCTTCGCCTGAAATGCGGAATGGTTGGTGGCTCCGCTGTAAGAGCAATTGTCCGCGTTTGCTTGAATTTCGTTCACCATTTGTGTACGGGAGTCGCTTCGCTTGAAAGAAGGACTTCGCCGAGAGCGGTACGTTGGTAAATATCCATTTTGATTAGTTCTTTTGTTCCACGGCCCACTGGGAACATCAGCCATTTGCACTGCGGGGAAAGCCATGTTCGCTTCTCTTTAGCGCTGCGCAGTTCGCCGACAATTATAAGCGACTCCCTTTCCAGATTTTTCATTCTTCTTTCACGAGCTCCCGGCTGCCGCTACGCTTGGCTGTAGAAAGGAGTCTTTTGTATTTTGGGGGGCGTGTGTGGTTAACGATAATATCGCTCTTCTGGTGCAGTATTCCGAAAATATGTCTTGCTGTTACTTAGTATTGAACGAAACATGCGTATTGCTGGAAAGCTGCATTGCGTTTAACGCGCCATAGAGAAATTGGCGGTTCCAGCTTTCTGTTCTCCTTCATACATTTGGATAGTTCTTTCAGGAGTGCCCTGTATGTGATATGTATACAACGTATGTTTCCAATCGATGCTTTTCGTGGCTAATGCTCAGTGTCAGTGCGCCAAAATGTTAATGATGGCTAGATGGATTATATAGCATGGCTTAAGCATGCGGAGTACACGTGCGACGTGGCCCTCTTCACGCAGGCAACCAAAAAGGCTGAAAAATAAATTCAGGAGTGGCAATGCTGCTTTGAAAGTGAAGCCAGGCCGCCGCCATCTTACTCGGGGCAGGAAGAGACATCAGGGAATAGTGGAACATACAGGAAACGCCTGCTATTCTCCTCCTTCATATTTCAGATCTCTAATTTCGCTGTGAAGATCCTATTAAATGTACACCTGTGTTTCGCAGCTTTCAGGAACATAGCTGAATGTCGTGGTGCATTTTTGAGCGTTCTTGATATCAACACTTAGTCAAATATAGTATTTTAGCTAGAAACAACTCCCTTTTATTTTACAATTACCCTAGCGTTTATATTCGCACAACAAACGCAATTAAGGTGTGCGCGGACTGCAGCATTATTAAGTCAGGGCAAGCGCTGGCTTCACCCCTGCTGGTAAACATTAGCGGGCGCCGCCACTCCAGCAGCTTTTTTTTTCCCACCTCCTGCCACTTCCAAAACTGTAAGAAGGCAGAGATCATCCGCGAACAAAAAGAACATGATCGTACAGTGCCACTTATCAGGCGGCGATTAGCTGTGTAAGGGCCGACACGTACAGAATGATTTCCCAAGATATTTCTTTCTCGAACATTGACTCAGGCAACCAGAGCTATTTCAGTACTCGCATGCATATATAGAGGTAGTATGACACGAGGTTTTACGGCGAGAATTAAAGCGGGACAAAGCGAGATACATACATAAGACTCGTAACCAACTAGCCCTCATTAGCTCCTTCAGCACAGATAGAGATAGCACAATGCGCTGCCGTAATATGACGGCGATACGGCCATTGTTTACAAAAAAAAAAGCGAGAACGTCTAACTACGTGCCACTTCAAATGAACCTAGAGTTTCGACCGAGAAATGCCGTTGACAACGCGCAAAATTATCGTTTTCGGCACTTGCTGCACCGTTAAACCGACGATATCAGTTTTTAGGTATACGATCACAGAGCAGCATGCACCGCTGTAGCCATCGCCTCAGCACCCGATTTTCTAAGTAATGCTTCTATACGCTTGATAAATTATCGGATAACGATAACTTTTTCGCCTGTCTGACTGACCCGCAGGCAGAACAGTCAGTGACGGTGCGTCCAAGCAACGGCAAATGTCGTAGAGCTCAACCTGGCAGAAACCAAAAAAGGCCGCCGCAACGAAAACCAGAGTTCGTTTATGAATAAAAGCGCATCCCTGTCTTTCTTGGCACGTCATCGTTGCGCCCAGAGTGAACTGAAACCTAGAAATCAGCTGCATGAATGGTACGACATTGCTGGTCGACAAAGCAGACAGAAAGCTTCGCACGACTGACAGTTGAAACCGCGTAGAAAAATGTCAGTTTCGCCCTAAGGGCGAAGCAATGAATGCGATAGCAACACAGCAATCTCATACGAAGTAAGGTGAGCGGCTTTGGTAGCAATATGAATTGTAGTAAACATGAGCTGATTAAGTAAGCAGGTGTGCTGCGGCGTAAGTAGACCGACATGAAGAGAGACTCGATGACCACGAGAAGGCGCGTGTGAAACGGTGGTATTGATGAGAAGCGCTTCCCGTGGGCAGCGCGTGCGAAGGGACACACCTGTAGCGCTGCACTGCCGATCCGGGCAGCATTGCATGTGTAGCGTGCGTTGGAAAATGTGGCCCGACTATTACTAACTGAATAAACAAGCGTGGTGTGAGCGCGCACAAACAAACATGAATAGATCACACTGAATGACTGCAGACAACGACTGTCAAAACGCTGGCAGCAAGCGCATACGCCGCAGCGGGCGAAGGGACGTGCGGTCTATCGCTTCAACGGAAACTGAGCGGCGAATGCACAGAGCATACAAAGGTCAGAGCCGTCGACGGCAGAAATCCGGTTGAAGTGTCCATATAATTGCTATCGCAATAAAACACGTGCGCCGGGCATGCCGCCGCGTCGTCCGTCGAACCGGAAGCTGCTAGCAGACGGCGCGCCCCAGAATTCCCTGCGATTGCTCGTTTTACGGGTGACCTATTGGCTCCTGACCCGTTCGCGCGTTGTTCGCGTCGACTGCACTGAGCCACAATGCATTTCGCGCGAAGTAATAAAGGCGCCCACGCCGCTTCGCCCCTGCTTCGCCGACGGTCGCAAACAGCCGTTCAAAGCGGCGCGCGGGCTTCGGATCGTTCTGCGCATGCTCCGAAGATAACAGCCAACGGCGCGCGCGTCGGAGTATAGACCGTTTTTTCATGGGCGCCGCCATTGCGTAAAGCCCCTTGATGTTAGAAAGTAGCGACACGCTTTGATCTACGCCGCAACGCCCTAGCCGGCGCGGTCAACCTCCTCTTTTAAGTGCGAATGCACTTCTTAAGCGACCCCGAAAACTCCGCCGGCAACCGCGCTCCTCCTCCTCTCCCCTAGCAACGGCGCGAGGAGCGTCTGTAGCAACGGCGCAGCGACGTCACGCCCCACGTGACTGCGCGCGCTCCGCCCTCCACTCCGTGGCTGCGCGCTCCCCGCGCCGGCTCCGCACCGCTCTCCGCGCCGTGACGTCACGGCGCGTTGTGCAGCTGGCGCCTCCGCGCCGTGGCTGCGCGCGCCGCGCCGGCTCCTCGCACCCTCTCCGCGCCGTGACGTCACGGCGCCATGCAGCTGGTGTGCCTCTCCCCCCGTTAGGTTTGCACTCACCCTCGGCCGCCGCCTCTCCCCTCGCGCTGACACCTCCCTCCTCGCCCGGTAACAGCCCCTCGTGTGCGTACTCTCCCCACCGCTCACCCCCTCTCCAACCGCCTGGCGTGTTTCGCTCCGCCGTCACGTGTTGTGTGTGTGGCGCCGGCGCGTCAGTCGTGCTCTCTCGCTGCCGTCTCCTTCGCTCGGCTCTGCAGTTTAGTCGCGCGCGCCCCCTCATAGGCACCGGGCGCGGGATGAATTTGGACCGGTGGCGCCTTCATGCGGCGGCGCCGCGAATGAATGGCATGTGGCGGCCGGGCCGCACGCAGCAGGCGCTGCCGTGAAACCAAGTCTGATCAAACATGTTGCGTTTTTGGGTGCACCAACAGTTACTGAAACATGACTGAAGCTGGTTAGGCCATTAAATTTAACTATTGTTCATCGCGGCATCGCGTTTTTCAGGCGGAAAGTCTGTATATGTGCGGTCTGTAGGCAACAGCGCGTTCAGTGCTCAGCAATTGAAACGCGATACTCGAATCGCATGGTCGCCAGCGCTTTTTGCACTGACTGAAAGCGCTGGGGACACCAAACTGATGCATTGTGGTGTAGAGTGAAAGCGAGAACCTTCGTACGCATTATGACTGCATTTGGTCCCACGGCGCTCACCTGTGACTCGGGAAAAAAACGGTGGCAGCCGCGCGCTGCCAGCGCTTCAATCGCTGGGCACTGTACATTTCCGACGCTGATTTGCTATGGTCTAGTTGTTCTAACGTTAATAAAAGAGCCGTTCATACGCAAGAGCTTCGTGTCTCCCTTGCCTGTTTTCGCCTCCGCAGTGTAACGGCTCCGGAGCTTGGGCACCGAAGGCGAACACTCAGATTTGTAGTCATTTTGCCGTCTTATCAGTGTATCAGTTTTCCTTTAATGTACATTTTCCTTCCTAGCAATTTCCAACTCTGGTTGCGTCCGGCACACGACTGTGCTGTGCATCGACGGCGAACGCCAATGCAGTGGCGTTTCACACTCGCCGCCACCGACGGCTCCCGTCGCGCTAAGCTATATAAAATGGGCCGTGACTGAAGATTGGGCTAGTTTATAAGCAATTAAGAATGGGGAAGCATTGCAAAGATAAAAGAACTACAATGGACAGAGAGCGGGAACTTACTGACACATGTGCGATCGGCGAAGCAGCTCAAGAAGAGAATAAGGAAGACGTATGTCTCCTTTTTTTTCTGTCTATAATTTTCGTGTTATTCGCATATTTCCATGATTAAATACGCGGTAATGTTAAAGCGCAATGCAAAATAACATCTGGAATATAACTTCTGGAGTTCCACGTCTTAGCTTGCCGCGGTGAGCTCCGTTCGCGTGGTGCATTTGCATCGCAATTTGCGCTCGTTTTCTACTTTAAATAGTACCTGGTGCCACGAATGTGATCTGCCTCGTACAAGTGACGACCTTTCTCAAAGACAGACACACGAAAATGCGTTTTCCGGTGCGTCAGCCCTTAAAGCCCGCAGTGCCAAATCACTGGAAGCACCGTGCGCCTTCGTCCCATCGTCTACTTCACATGCCAGTGCTCCGACAGCTGCCGTTCGCGGCGCTGTTCGCCATCATATCGCCGGCGCGCCGCTGGCGCCTTACGACGGCCGCCCGGTGCCTATAGCATCACCCCGTGCTTCGCACTTCCTCATACTCCCCTTCGGGGAAATGCGGGTTTTTTTCTCCCCCTCTTTCGCGAAGGCAGCGCATCCGCCACGCTGAATGGCTGCGGCGCTCGAGACTACCCCGTCAGGTGACCCTGACGTCACGAAAACGGCGCGAAACTTGCTTTCGCGCGCCTTTAGTTTCTCCCGCTCGCCATGAGCAGTACAAGTGGTGGTCGCCCTGCCGCTCCGAACGTGTTTTCCATCCTTTCGTAGGAATGTGAGATTCGTTCTCCGTGAAAATGCCTTGCTGCTGCGCGTTTCAATGCAGCAGCAGGCCAGAGAAAGGGCAAGCCTTATTTTATATCCCCCGAGGTGAACGGAATGTCGTGAGTCGGAAGCAGTGGCTTCATGACATCGGGAGAAGGGATTTCGCCCCTTCCAAGCACGCCGTTCTTTGCGAGGTGAATGTTGCAGCTTTCCTCATATTTGTGGATGAAGTTGCATGGAGATTTTAATGCTCTTCGCATAGCCGGACTCTTCGTTCAGTTCAATACAGAGCACCGATAACTGTGCTTATACTTTTTTTTAAGTGAGTCGGCTGAAATTTTCGTTGACTCTTCGAGCCGTGACAAAGCTTTTTGTGTTTTCGCGCGTGCGTTAGTTTTCAAATGTATGTAATTTGTGAGTTAACGCCTGTAACTCATATTTTGTAGTTGTGTGCGTGTTTGTGTATGTGCGTGTATGTGTGTGCATGTATGTGTGTGCGCGCGCGTGTGTGTGTGTGCGTGTGATCCTTGCACCTGATACTTGTGAAGCCAAAGAACTATTTTACTCTTATTGCGTGCTTATTGTATCTTTGCAAAGTTTCAATACTGCGAGCATTTTTTTTTCTTTATGTACTTTATGTTGCGAAGGCATGAACCGCAATATATAGGTAGATAAGTGGTATTATGTATTATTCGCGCATGCTCATTAAGTACAAGCCACGCGCTTCTGATAATCTCCCTCAATTCTGATAAACTTGACATCTTGAAGTCTGTAAGCTAATTATCAAGTGCCAGTCTTAGCAGTTTCCGTGTAAGCAATCAGCCTTTTTTTTTTTTTTTTTTTTTGAGAGAGACTTAGGTTACTCCCAGAGGTGATGGCATGTAATTTCTCGTCGTTTCATAGTGACGGAATACAGGCGCGTGTGTAAAGTTCTATGTTGGCTGTTTCGCAAACACAGCACGTATTTCGCACAGTGGCATTGGTACAAAGGCTTTTGACCCACTCATTTTGGCGAATTCACTTTAAGCAAACTATCACGTTTCTTCTTGGTCACCTTCTCTGAGCCTTTTAAGAGCGAAGATTGTGAACCAAATTCTCGTTTATACTCTACGCTGCTTATATTGTATGCACCCAATACACCTTCGCGTTACGGACAACCCAAGTGGCGACGTAGGGGTAAACAGCTCAGCCACTGCTTGGTACTCATCTTTTCGGAGCGCTTCAGCTTGTATTTATCGAAGCGTCCTAAAAAAAATGGCACGACGTTCTATAGGAAGCGTACTTTCGTCATGACAGTTTCACAAGGGATACATTCCCATACAACGCTTCAAAGGGCCGAATAAACAAGCGCGCGCATTGATTCTAATACGGCTGCAGCGAGTCACTGGAGGGTTCAACGCCGCGCCGGCCCGGTGAGGGGGAGAAATCCGAGGAGAATTGAGGAGGAAAGCGCGCGCGCGGGGGAGAGTGTCGCTACTTTCTAACATCAAGGGGTTTTACCATTGCGTAGGCAGTGGCGCCATCTATGGACAGTTGGCATGCTGGCTTGGGCGAACGCCCGTGTTGTATGCTCGGTGGCAGTTTCTGGTTACTTTATTCACTTTGCCGTGCTCTATTTAGCATGCAATGGCGTCTTCTATGTGGGGAACGGTCCTGTGAGGCCTAGTGAGGGAATTTAAGTTTGACGTAATTAAACGGCTGGAGTTTCTGCTGGCGTTAGGGCGGACGGAGACACCTAGCGCGAGGTGTGCGCGTTTGTTTCTAAGCTCTAATTCTAAGCTCTAGTTTAGCTGCAACGAGTAGTTATGAAACATTTACTATCCTAACAACGTGGGTACCGTTCTGCTGGCGAATAAGTTGTGCTGTTTACTTTGACAAGCGTTCAAGTTGTTATCTGTAGATGCATTGCGTGACTGCCTTGTTTCTTGGGCAAGGTTTCCGCCCACAAATAAAATAGTTTGGTTAATAATAACCACTTACCGTACAGTGTGAGTCACTTTCCGAGTGGTCGAACGACCAGCTGCAGACTGCGCGAGCGTCCGAGGCAGTACTAAATGCTGTGTTATAGATCTTTTTGTTCTATATAGCGCATGGTCAAAGTGGTCCAAGCATGTGGCACGACCATGCGAAGTCTTATTGCATCGTTATCCCATGTTCTGTTTTATTTTGCCGCAAAAGGAGGACATGTGAACTCTTTTTTTTTTTTCAGTCTCGTAAGTTGAGTCATCTACGACGTATGCACCCATCTTACGACAATTGTGTCCTTACAAATAGCTGTTGGATTCTCTTTATGCGATCCCCTTTGTACATTGTGCCTTACAGGGCAAAAACGCAATGCCGATCGAAGCACGAAGCTTGCGTCTATCATGTTGGTTTGCCAACCGCATGAGAGTTGAGCAAACCCTTCGGCCTCTTGCAGGAGGCTAACGTAGACATTGTGATTTGAAGTCTACTAGTCTTAACATGCGTGAGAACGTTGTCGGTGGCTGATGCAAATGTTTTATAAAAAATCTTCGTCAAGTGAAAACCGATACATTCAACATAGTTCACAACACATACACACACCTCGGCTGATGATGCGCTACACAGTGGTTGTTCGACGACCTCGTAAGAACTGCCATCCCGTAAATTGCACTCAGAACTGGCTTAAACACCTCCAAATCGGTCCGCAGCGAGCGACCGGCAACACATTCAAGCCGCGCCGCGCCGGCTCCCACAAGCCAGAGAGGAGGAAAGTCTCGTCGTGCCCCCTTTCCTCCTCGCCCGATGAAAAGGTCCATAGAGGAGATAGCGTTTCGGCTGGCGCAGCGTAACCGGCGTAGCGTGACCGGCCGCAAACAACGCTGGCCCGCGCGCCGGAAACGTCGGACTATAAACGGGCCTTTACAGAGAAATCGGGCGAAAACAGCAGAGCTACAGAAGTAGCGTTCTGGCTCGCAGAAACTTCGTCTTCGTCATCCAGAAACCAGGGAACACGCGATAAATCAGTGCAGCTGAAAGTGTCTTTCGGGCAGCACTTGACCTATACCGCATGCTGAAAAGTATGGTTCGTAAAAGGAAAGCTTGGACGATAACACTGCGAAAACCTTAACGTCTCTCCAGTATTGCATTGAAAGTGGATGATACAACTATGTTTGGAATTGAATTTCCTAAACGTGGCTGCAACATTTCACAAATGAACGGATGTGTACCATTACGGAAAAGATAATCGGGGAAACAAGCTGTCTGACGAAAAGGTGAGCTAAACCAAGCACCCCGTTCGAGGAGATGTTGCCTCGTCCCATGGACTGGGACGAAAACACGGTGCAGTACTTGCAGAGGAACCAAAAAATAATACAATACCTGTAGAACGTACTATCGGTGTCAAATGAAAAAAAGTGGAGCGCGTGGCGAAAGCCTAAGTGAAGGTATAGTGCGCGCAGTCCAGTCATCACCTTTGACAGGTGCGCCCGTCCGGTTCTGGCGCTGCGTGATCCCCATTTACTGAGTTCGCTTCTGATCTGGAGAGGGAGGAAGTAATATTGCTCTTTACGGCGCACTCTCACTGTGCGTCGAAACCGTGAGTGCTGTCAGCGTCAAATGAAACTCGCGCGGCGGTACACGCCGAAAGCAACGCTAGATTAAAAGCGAAGTGCTGCAGGGTTGGGAGTGAAACGGCCAAGCGCGCTCGGCACAAACACGCCGGCCACCGTCGCGGCTGCCAGCGATACCGCGCTGCGCAACTTTGCCCTTCGAAAGAACCAATGTCGCGTACAAGACGCAAACCGCATGAGCGAGCGTATCTCTAACGTTGACGGTGCAAACTGCACCACACGCACCGCCATGCGCGTTTCATTTGACGCCGATGTAGTAGTAGTAACAACTTTATTTATCCTTTTTACAAGGAAAGGGGCAGCGGGGTAGAGGGGGGAAGGGGTCTACTCGAGGTAGTCCTCCGCTACCCTCTCAGCCCACCCCAGGATGGCCTCCTGAACGTCGGGCCTGGAGCTGCGCAAGGCAGCCCCCCACTGCTCCTCACTAGTAATTAAATTATTAAGGGGAGGGGGTAATGAGTGTTGAGGGCATCCCCACATTATGTGGTCGAGATTGGCCTTGGCCGCTGAGCAGAAGCGGCAGGCCGGGGAAGGGTAGAGAGAAGGGTGAATGACGTGTAGAAAGTGAGGGGAGGGAAACGTGCGAGTCTGTAGCTGCCGCCAGAGGATCTCGCGTTTACGTGGAGAATTACGTGCCAAGGGAGGAAATGTCAGACGATCGAGTGTATAATGTGCACAGATGTCGTGGAATGTGAGAAGGCGATCTCGCGCGGAAAGCGGCTTCTCGAAAGCAACGATTTGCGACTCACCTAATGCCCGCGCCCGGTCCGTCAATCCTCGGGCGCTGGCGTGAGCCACTTCGTTGCCGGCGAGACCCGCGTGTGCTGGGGTCCAAATCAGGCCTACGTCTTGTGTGGGAGGGCGAGAGAGGGTTAGGGAAAGGGCTTGCCTTGACACCCTGCCCGCTCCGAAATTGCTGATGGCTGTTTTTGAGTCGCTGACAATGACGGAGGAATTTGGAATAGTGAAAGCCAGGGCTATGGCCGCCTCCTCCGCCTCCTCCGGAGAAGAAGCATAGACAGAGGCGGCCGTAGCTAACTGGCCATGCGAATTTATTACTGAGAGGGCATATTTGGAGCCAGTGCTATATTCGGCGGCGTCGACATAGAGCACGTCGGTTGAATTGGAGAATTTTCTGTGTAGGGCCTTGGCCCTTTGCCTCCTGCGTGGGATGTGATGTATAGGGTGCATGTTTTTAGGGAGTGGTGGAATGTGTAAATTCGCGTGTATGTGGTGTGGAATGGTGTGTTTGGGGTGAGTGAGAGATGGTGGAGAAATGCCTAAGGAGTTGAGAATGTGTCGTCCGGTTTTCGACTTGGAAAGGCGGGTTTGTTGGGAGGTGAGATGGGCTTCGACGAGCTCGTCGAGTGTGTTGAAGGTACCGGTCTGCATGAGCCGTTCTGTGGACGTGCGTAGTGGGAGGCCTAGGGCGAATTTATAGATTTTGCGAAGGAGGGTGTTGACCGACGCCGATGTAACTTTTCGGCGGACAGTGCGACAGTACGCCGTAAAGAGCGATATTATCTTCTCCCTTTCCAAACCAGAAGCGAGAACATCTCGGTAGAGGGTGATCGCGGAGCGCCAAAACTAAAGCCCCTATATTTATAAAAGTAGCGCCATCCACTTCCCTCCTCCTCCGTTCCACTATCGCGCTCGGCGCGATATGGCGCCGCCTGCGTCGGGCCTGCCGTGGCAGACGACAGCTAACGCGCTACCAGAGGAAATCCGAGGAAAACTTCGATCGCGCCCTGCGGAGACGTTTTTGAGGCGCGATTTTGCTTCGTCAGTCAGTAACTGGTCTTAATAATGCCGTTTTGGAAGTAGCAACGCGACGATGCGAGACGGCGCAAATATCAAGTGTGCAGCAAGCGTTTGCGCACGCCGGATGGTAAACAAAAAAAGCCTTTTGCCCTCGCCTTGTCGGTTGCGGCAACTTAAGGCGCAGCAGCATGCCATCACAACGAAGTTCTTGTCCCTAACACGTTTGATCCGTTTGTGCGTACAGCACTTTCGTCGCACAGGCCCGAGAATGGCAGTCGGAGCGCGCTGGAAAGAAAAAAATATACAAAAGCGCGACGCGAACTTCCACGTGACACGGATTGGCCAATGGGGGAGCGGAGGAGGCTGGGGCGACAGGAGGCGGCTAAGAGAGGGCGAGGAGGAAGCGCCGGGGTGAGCGCGGTGGCGGCAAGATCTAAGAATGGCGCTACTTTTATAAATATAGGGGTTTTAGCCAAAACCGGATGTGCGCGCCTGTCAATGGTGATGACTGGACGGCGCGCACTGTATACCTTCACTTAGGCTTGCGCCACGCACTCCGCTGTTGAAGTTTGATTTGACGCCGATAGTACATCAAACGGGCAACTAGGAATGTGTTAGGCATTAGCGCGAATAAATACCGACGCCTTCCACCCCTGCCATGCATTTGCTTTCCGTTATACTTTTGCAACCTCTCTCGGCCAATGGGGGTTGTTTCGGTAGTGTGCGAGGGGTAGTCCTAAATACCACAGATCATCTTTCCATTGAATCCTAGTGTAATTAGATGTCATCGTACACCACTGCTCAAAGCAAACAGCTAAAAATTTTCTCAAATAATTCTTGCGCCAGGCGCAGTAGATAATTGATACATAGTTGCAAGGGCAGTCATCGCGCGGTCTTTTTATCCGTTAAAAAAAAATGCCAGATCATCTGCTATCTAACGAGGTGTGTGTGTTCTTGCCACAGTATCATGTATACTCTTATGGTGCATACCAACGCCAGCTAGCTTTCCCGGATTATCGTCGCGTGTGTCACCTTGCTTATATATAGCAAGCGTGCGTGAGAGCACATGAGCGCTCTTTGAGTGAGCACATTTTTTTTTCTGGCCCTTAGATCTGCATGTAGCGCAGTAAAAACAAGTTTTCCCGCTCATCCTTGCTATAAACCTCGAAAACGCTAGTCAAGTCAGAATCGCTGTTGAGGATGGATTCGGCTTTCCTTGATAACGTGCAGTTAACCCTGCTATCCAATATTTGCATAACACATCGATCATCTCACTTCTTTTTAAAACTAACAGCCGAGGGGTTCATACAAGTTGATAGCGCGACCCATATCGATAATTTCCGTTCCGTGCCGAACGTGCGAGCTACGCAGCGATATTTTATCTGCGTCAAGCTTGCGTCGTAGTGCGGTACGCTTGGATGACTCTTCACCTTTCGGCCTTCCACACGGATTAAGGACACTGATGGTATATTCGAGTGGTTGTTTCAGAGCGCTCTGACCGGGCTACAAAAGTGGTGAAAAACAACTTTAAAGCTGTATTACAATAACCAGGTATGGAAGTCATGATCCTGGGCCGCGATTTTGTAGCGATGACTTATGACTTTTTCCATACTAGTCTTATCATCCACCGCTCACGGCCGGCTTAATGCTAACTCATTAATATGAAACGTTCATTACATGCAAAAAAAATAATAATGGGAGAGGGCGGGGGAAGTGCACTGGAGTCCAACACTCGCCAAGGCGTCCTTTTGCTGCCATCACCGCAGGCAGAACTTCGTCCCCATTTACCAAGGTTTGCTGCTGGACTAGTTGGTTCTTGGTATGAAGTAAAATTAAAAGAGCGCAAGCAAAAAAAAAAGTACACGGACAAGTCTGAAAAACATAAGCGCCCCGTTGCCCGCGGTGGCATGCCTTAGCAACGCGGACGCTGTGGCCCCATCTGCGTGGCGGAGATCAATGAAATATCGCATTTTCGCTCGAATGTTACTTCTGGTCGTGTATAGCTGACGACGTGACGTATTTGAAACGTCTTCGTATTTTGGAAATAGTTGGTATTCCATTTGTTATTCCATAGTTTAGAATGTCCGCACACTACACATGGGGATGCTTTTTCTCTGCTTGTACAAGTGGGCCAATGCAGACTTACGATGGCGATTGTTAGACTGGGTGGTTTAAAGTCAGTCTTGAAAACTGGGAACGTGTCGCGGTAAGTTCCTTTGACCGTCGGCCCAGGGCACTAACCCTTCCATTCTCGTTCTAACGTCCTACTAAGCGTACGCTTATTGCTAGGCGGCGATTTTGATATGCCGCAAGTTCAATGGGCCGGCAAGTCTCCCGCCTCATCTTTCAATAGAATTTTTTTTATATAACCACGTGTGGTCTTTATCAATTTGACTTCCAAAGCAGACGTCAGTTGCAATTTCACACCCGATTTGCTCTTCTCCAATTCAGCAACTTGAAGTTCATTCAGCAGCATATGCGAGCGCATGGCTTTCCACTAAGGAAGACATACTCCCAGCTAAAGGTAGCCGATGTCTTAAAATGACGGTGTGTGCTAGGAGGCTCAAACCAACTCAGTGGTGTTGGCATTGCGTGTCTTAGTCTGCGGTATATTTTTCGTTTTGCAAGTTCAATAATTTGTATAACTTAATGACCAAACTTTTTTTAAAGATTGGCTTCACCAAGAAAGTGTCAACACGAAAGTTGTAGATCACATTAAAAAATGGCCGACTGAAGTGTTTGCAGCTAAGTACCATTGAACGAGCTTCTTGTAGTTGTCTTTAAAAAGCCCGCGAAATACGAAAAGAACCGCGTGATAGCGCCACTATTTCAGCGCCGCCACCCAATATGTATCCAAAAATGATAGCAAAAATACATATTCTGTACCTGATCAAATCAATCTGGCTAGGTGACTATGTCCCCGCCGCGTTTCGAAGGGGATGCCAGTAAATAATAATCATCACAAGCTGGGTAGGTGACGAGCTTATGAGTATTTGAGAGACCTCAGAGTAGGACACAATTCAGTTCTACAGCCTGAGTACCCTTGCACCGCCCAGAGACTGGCGTCTCTTGGTTGAGCCATGCGACAAGCGCATTCAGTTAAACACGTTAAAGAGATGCATACATTTAGTAGCACCAGTACACATCTATGAAAAAGCAGTGTGACGCCTTGTAAAAGATTTCAAACAAAATATACAATCAAGAAATGTACAATCAAGAAAGAAGGTCAGTTATTGAGAACATAAGACGTAACATGTACAAATATTAAACGATAAATAACAATTTCTGAACACAACTTACGACTAGAATGATTAGCATAAGTATAATGTGATTCCATAACGCCAGTTTCATTACATGTCAAAGCATTCCTTATGGCAATGGTTTCCTTTATTTTCCGGAGGCAGAACAAAGGATTATAGAGTGAAAATTATCAGGTGCCCAAATAAATAAATATATTAACAAATAAATAGGACAGCGATATCTCAAAAGCGCGAAGGGACTCGATAGCAAATATAGGAACAGCTGTGGATTGTGTTATTGAGCGGCAAACGCAGCATACGACGAATAAAAATTATTAAGGGAAATGCACAGATAGACAAGGTAGTTTTACAGATAGCGCAACCACGCGTCTTTTTCTTTACCCAAATGCCCTCGCTTTGCTTGCGCTGTTTTCGTTCTTTTGTATAACTTTATGCGTTGTTTTCTAAGCCAGGCGGTTTGCTTTGACTTGTAAGTTGGTGCCTTTCTCTCTCCTATCAAAAACATCACTTATGTTGTCTGATGCGATGATTTCGCTATCATTGAAAAAGTGTTCGTTCGGACACTTGATCTGGAAATGAAGTCGTCGGCAATCTTATTCAAATTGATTTTGCGGCAGAGTTCTTTGTGGGCGTGCAAAATTGCCAGGTGGTTCAAACGGGCTTGTCCAGTCGTCGAATGCACGTACATTCTCAGTCGCCGAAGGCAAAAAAAAAAGACCTCTCGGATGTGGTCGACGAGGCCGGCATGGCCAACGCAATCTTTTAGCTTGGCTATTTCCGGCAAAAGGTTTCGCAGGTGTTCGTCCTTGCTCCCCGTAAACAAGTGCATGACGTCCCCATATGTCCCCAATGATGCCGGCCTTTGCTGGCTTAAAATGTCAATCAGCACGTCTCTGTGCAAACTCGGGCGTCCCGCTTCAAGGTCATCACCGTAGAAATATGTTATATATGCTTCGTCTTCCTTCCCTATGGCAAGCTGCTCAATGTGGGACTTATGCTGCCACATATCAGGTGGAGACCTGTTGTTTAACGAAGACAACACTGTGTCAAGTACTTCATAGAGCCTCCGGCAGTACATGTCACTCGCTGAAAGAAACACGTGAGCTGAGGAACCTTCTTGATAGCGGCGTGGAGTCTTCTTTAGCCTAGCGGCTAGAACACAGGGGTCCTCAATTCCTACTTTTCCTGCCTCTGCCATACATATGTGGGTCACGGCTTCATTTTGCGCCGAGTTCAAGCTTGGGCCATCCGAGATGGCTGGTCCCTTCGCGTGTGCTTCGCGTGTGCTGGTGCTTATACGGTGGAAAATACGCTTCCTTTTCAGCGTCACACGGGTTCTGGCGAAGTACCGATAACCGAGGTGCCCACTACTGCTTTTGTCGTTGGTGCTCGACGCCTGTTTTCTATTTCTCCTTTTATTGTGACAGTAATTGTATGGATACCCCAGGCAAATCTTCGCTGCCGTCGTCGCCGTGATATTCGGTATAAAGTCCAAAAGTCATATGAGTGAGCGACCCATACACTACGGGTGCGAGAAAAAGCCCGTAATGCTGAGCCGTGACACTTATGGACATTATATTCCGACGCGCTGAATATTTAGGTTAGTTGGAGGTCACGTGATCAAATGCGCGCATGGAGAGGAGAGCACGCGTCTTCTCATCTAGCCTTGCCGCAGCTGCAAATTACTGTGTACGGTTGACGCTTACGCGGCCCGCGTACCGTGTCCAATTGTTGTTAATCATTGGGGGGCAGAATGATCAAGGGCGAGCAGGGATGGCTGCTAACTTCATGTGCGCTGTCTTCCTTCTTAGGCTGTTTTTCGGCGCCCCAAGTGTTGCAGATCCAATAGCCTAAGTTAAGAGACAGGGGTAATTGGAGATCGCGGAAGAGGCCGTCCTGTAGCGGACATAAAATATGCCGATGATGATGATGAATCTAATTTTCGGAGTCGCGGTGAATCGCGTGGCTGTACGAACCATTTGCCCCCGCTTACGGCGTTCATCATAATGCCAGCGTTGTGATAGCGACTGCTCGTGGTCATCCAGCGGGATATTTACGGGTTTACATGGTTTGTGCATTGTACGACGTGTGCTTTTAATTAGTGAGTAAATGTTATTGCAATTAATATAGGCGATATAACCAACGTACAGACTCATGTGAGGGCCGCACTTTTCTGCCGCAATTTTGACGAGCCTTACAAGTGACCGGGCCATTTTATCTAATTTTTCCAACTACGAGTATGAAATGCGCCGTAAACCTCCGCGATCGCCTCCTCTCGCCATCTATAGTCGTGTACAACTTTAGAAGGCAACGGCATTACATCCACCATTGGACGCGCATTACAGACTGACGTCATGAGCGGGACGGCCGGTGACCCCGCCGACGGAGGACATGGCAGCCCGTGCTTCGAGCTGGGCCGAGTAGCGTCAGCGGGACTATTTCTTTAGTCGCGGTGGAAATCGGCTGCTGAGCTTCAGTGGTCAGGGCGGGGCGCCTCACCTGTCTTAAGTTGTAACCGACTTTATATATATATATATATATATATATATATATATATATATATATATATATATATATATATTAGTTGCTACGTGCGAAAGTACGCTGCGCGAGAAAATTCGCAGTGGAGCGCGATCGGAATCGCGCTGAAGGCGATTGCTTCTCAGTTGGATTTTAACAAAAATATTTAATTTCAAGTTGGGGGTGCAGCTCTTACGCGGATTTATACGGGAAGAATCTTTTTCGTGTAATTGTCTTATGCTTCGCTTTCGCCTATCCGGCAAAACTGCAGCCTCTTTTTTTTTTTTTTTTTTTCCCCGGAGTCCTAGTGGAGGCTCTGCTGCCCATGACGGCTATTGATTCTGATTTCGAGTAAATCCGGCTTGGTCTCACTTCGGTTACAAGGTAATTATAGATATTTATGACCTCTGCATGCACGTTGCGATGTTTCCATCTCCAATAAAGGTTGTAATTTTTTTTTTCATGGGTCGCTAGCATTACCTACAGGAACGAGAAGCAATGCTGAGACACACATCATTCACGTGCATTTCACACACCATTGATAAAAGACTCTGCCGAAAGGGTCAGTGAAGTCTGCAGGTCTTTTTCAGTGTCAAAAAAAAGGGCGCAAAGCAATTTGTGGCGAGGTGAACATACAGCAACATATTGATTCTGTAGACATAGGCTATCCGTATCATTGGAAATAATTGTTAGTTGGCTACCTCTTTCTCTTTGAAAATATCATAAATTTTGTCCTGCGTACACATTGAAATGTCTGTGCATGGTGTTCACACTGGAAATCAAAATAACATGTTGAAGTGAAAAAAATACAGATGAGGGAGCCGCCGTTGGTGCTTCTAATGCGCTTGTTTTCCTATTGCCCGGATTTTGAGAAATAAAGCGAAATTATGAAGAAAAGCCGTGCACATGCGCGGCAACAATGATGCAGTTAGGTTTAAGCCACAATAACACTTTAAAGGAAAATGTAGAGGCAACTCAAACGAAGCCATAAACGGTTTGGGTAACAGGACTCTGGTAATGACATTGAAGGAGCAAGGGGGGGGGGGCATGACGTCGTCGTCAAGCTGTCGTTCCATATACGTTAATATTCGTCTTCCTATTGTAATCATACTTTCGTCAGTCAACGTGATTATGACACCCTTGTCATGCCATCATCGCGAGACAGTCGCTATCGTGCATCCGTTGTCAGACCGTCGTGGTCATCCCATCGTCGTCCTACAGGCTTCATGATACAGTCGTCGTCACGCCATTGTCATCATACACTCGTCGTCGTCGAATTATCCTCATGTCCTTGTCTCGTCCATCACGTCATTCCGCCGTCGTGATGCCGTCGCGGTCGTTATATCGTCGTCATTGTAACTTTGATACCTGTCATTGTGTGGTCGCGGGCCACGGTCTTCATACCGTTGTTATCAAGCCATCGTTGTCACACTGACGCTTCACCACCGTCATCCCGTCGTCGTCATACCGCCATTAACGAACCATCGTCATTCTTTGTTCTTCATTCAATCGTAATCATGCCGCCGTTTTCGTGCCAGTCGTCGTCAGACAGGCGCTATCGTGCATCCGTTTTCATGCCATCGTCATCGCCATGGTATTCGTCATTCCGTCTTCTTCATCCGGTTGTCGTCACACCTTCGCACTCCCGTCATCGTCATGTCGTCGTCAGGCCGTTACACCATCGCATAATTTACGAATCAAAATATCGTTGTCGCCATGCATTCATCGTTGTTCCACCTTTGTCGTTGCATCAATGTCACTCCATCGTCACTGCGTCGGCGTCATACAATGGTCATCATGACGTCATGCTCATGGCAAGCGAGCGCCATAGCAAAGTGGGACGATCATCGGAGTGTGTGGCATATAGCCAAATCAACGAAAGCCTCAGAATTACCCCTACACAGGCATGTTCATGAATAAAGCTGATTGATACACGGTCTGTCCCTACATTACTCCAATGCTATTCGCATTACCATCGACGGTCATTGTGAGATCCGTAGTGCCGTAATTTTTTTTAATTCGGAATATAAATTATGCAATCAATATGTAGTTGTTGCTATACATTTGCCGGATATTGAGCATAGTATTTCTCGAATGAAGCTAGCGGCATGTGACGCACTCTGCTGTCTTCGGTTACATTTCTGTGGGCCCCTTTTTGCATGTAAAACACAGGCAGCACGAAAGCACAGAAAGCTTCTTGTGGTAATGTGCCCTCTGTGGGAGCTAGCGCAATGATGTTTGAATATGTTACGCGCTAGTGCGGCCAGCTGTCGCAGCACGTCCGCTCACGTGCGAGTGCGGAACCAATCGGAGGATGACATCTGTTGGGGCGAGTCTTCGAGGAATAAACGGCCGCTGGTCGGCCCAGTCTGCGTTTGGGTTTGCCGTGAGCCAGCAGCGTTCCCTTCCCTCCCGTGTCGGCGAGCCGCGCGCTCTCCGGACGCCGGGCCCGCCTGCCTCCGCCGACACAACACTTCTCACAGAAACGAACCCAAATTTCCTCTTGGCCAAATAATGTATTCTGACGTCAGTGTGTAATGAGACAGTTGAAAACGCCGCGCACACAGAATAAAATCCGGTTCCTAACAGCTTGCTTTACTTGCTTGCTTGTTCCTCACATGTGGTGCTTACCCACTACGGGGGATTGGCCAAAAAGGCCGCGAGTAAAGGGAAGGGGGAGAGAGAAAAACGTAAATGAGGTTGAGGCATAACGTTTATAATAATTCGGAAATAGGTTTACCTGGCAGGTGTATATATATATATATATATATATATATATATTAACAGCAACTTTTGTGTGTTTTTTGTATTAGAATCCCCGATTTAATGAGCCATCAATTTTCTATTTCCAGAATTAACATGCTAGCTATCCTTCTTGCGTCACAGAGGTAGTCGCAAATGGCCACGCAGATGCTCCTATACGGCTAAAGCCCAATGAAGACCCGAAGGACAGGATATCTTGCACAGTTAAAGAAATGCCCAATTTTCGGAATAAAAATTTGAATTTCGTCCTCTAATTTCTAAATCGACGGCATGCTAGTAGAAAGTCGTCAATGCTTTCACGTTCCTGGCAGGTAGGATGGTGCCCGACCAGACGTGTATAGGTAAAAATATAATGGTGGGATGCGGCAGCGTAATTTTATTATGGAGATTTCTAATCTACGTGTGGGACACCATTTATTGTCCCATGAAAACGACTAATGATGAAATTCCGACGTATGAATTTTCAATTTTGTAGAATGCAGCGTTCCCGTTCTTTGTCGACGCCCTTCTCTTCATCTCTCCAATTTTCACTAGCAGGAATGTTTTTCCAGTGTCCTCTTTTATTCGCAGGTGGATATTTCTGTCACTTACATTACAAAAATCTGACAATCTAATTCCTCGAAAATTTTCTTTCCCACTTTCTTCCACTGTCGAAATCGGAGAAATCCACGTCAGTAGATGTACGTGGCATCCGGCTCGAGGAGAGACGATGACGTTTCCTCCGCGTGCTCGAATGCCTATTGGAGGTAAGGACAATCTGGCCAGCTACCATTCGCAACGTCATCACTAGAGGCTGGATCTTTAGGCATTAATAAAGCGCGTTTTAGGCGCCAAAATAGGCTGGCAAAACAACGTTTTAGGCCTCCAACGTCGTAAATGTAGGCACAATAAATATTTAAATAAACGCCAATTATTTCAAACGTAAACGTGCGCGACCTGTATCTACGACAAAAAAAAAACCAAGAAATGTTATTGCGTATGATGTCACAAAGACGCCAACAGTTGAACATAGCCGTGCAATTGCCCCATAACACTGCTGGACTAATGACGATCCATTGGCTAGCTTAATTCTACAAGCACACTGCTCATATTCATGTTCAACAGCCACTGTACTCCAGCATCGCATATAGTGAAACAGGCATGAAAAAGAATACTTGAAATTTGGGAATACTGATTAAAAAAAACGCTACTTTATGTCTGCCTGACGCAATTCAATTAAGACACAACAAAAACAGATAAATAATGAATGCAAGCGAGACTACGATTTATTAAGAAATAGTATGTTCTTACTCGAGGACTGTTGGGTACAACTCTAGCAACTTTCTCAATACGATGACATTATCCGAATTGTACAAGCAAAACGTCCCAACACTGCCAAATACCCTTCCGCCCAATTCGAAATGCACATGTTTGAAGAAATCTGTTTAGAGGGCACGCGGAACGTAGTCTAAGAATCGCTGTGAAGACTGTGGAAGCAATGGCAAACTACCACCATGTCGAGATTTTCAAAATTCTGCCTCTTGTCACTAAGAATTATCTTGTACGCTGAGAAGGAACGCTTGACGGCGGTGAACACCTTAAAAAGTAAATTACAAACAAAACAAAAGCCGCATGCGCACCACAGTTTTCTTCCTTCTTTTGCTCTTCACTCTCCTTTCCCGTGACGGCTTTCAATGTACGTCACCTCCGACCGTCACCTCCTGCGGCATGGTCCGCCTCAAGAACTGCTCAGCGATCGCGGACGCGTCTTCCTGTCGGAAGTAGTTGAAGCGATTCTCAAGGAGTGCCACGTTGTTCATCGTACGACTACAGCGCGTACCACCCTCAGACGAATGGCCTCACAGAACGCTTCAACCGTACACTCGGCGACATGCCTTCAATGTACGTCACTTCCAGGGGCGGATCCAGGTTTTTTCTGAGGGGGGGGTCAGCTTTTGTCGATGATGATGATGATAGTAGCCTCTCTCATTTACCGAAATTCACCGTTTCTGCTCACGATAAACCCGCGTTTTACACGGCTAGAGCAACACCTGTAGCCCGCCGTGGTGGCTCAGTCAGCTCAGGCGTTGCGCTGCTGAGCACGAGATCGCGGGATCGAATTCCGGCCGCGGCGGCCGCATTTCGATGGAGGCGAAATGCAATAACGCCCGTGTGTTTACGTTGTAGTGCACGTTATAGAACCCCAGGTGGTCAAAATTAATGCGGAGCCTTCCACTACAGCGTGCCTCATAATCAGAACTGGTTTTGGTACGTAAAACCCCATAAAGATGAAGAAGCCCTATAGCGAAGCCAGGTCTCGGTTTCTCCGAGCTTATAGGAAAATGACATTACCCAATATAGCCATGTGCTTGGCGGCTGTGCCTGATAATACAGGGTGTTCAAAACTAAGCTTGATGCTTTTCTTAAAATTAGGCACTGGGAGGCACGCGAAGACCACTGTGCAAATAAGTTATGTGGCCAGGGGGGCACAAAGTGAGATGATAATTATCGCGGTGAGCAGCCCAATTAACTAAAATTGAACAATAATTTTCGTCGACTGAAGTAAGTGGTTATGTTTGTATTGAAAACTTAGAGGCAGTCGTGTGTCTACACAGCATCAGCCGGAAGAATTATTCTAGCGTGTTCGTGCTCCGAGATATCCGACTCCAAATTTCAATTGTACTTCGCAGAGTTATCGAGTCGACGCGAGAGCGGTTTATGCTTTGCATTGCTGTGGAAGGGAGGCATTCTGAACATTTTTAGGGCATTGACATCTTGATGGGTGAATTGTTGTCATGAAACTTGTGCATGACAACAACAAATTTAAAGCGGCAGTATGAAATATTCGTTAGCATAGCTAAAAATGTTTCTGCTGTTGATGGTACCGTTGTTGCTTTTGATTCCAATAAAACTTACAATACTTGGAAATCAGCAGTCACTTTATTTGCGTAGCCCAGGCAAGGACCATGCCCGGTCGTCTAGTCACCATTACGCACGCGCGCTGCCCTCCGGCTTCTCTGCGCGCGCCATTATCTCGGCATGGCAGCTGCCGCCATCTTTACAGGCTGCGCGGTCGCGTGTTACGACAGCGGTTACGGGTTCTTCGATTTTTTTTTTATTTCGCCAGCTGTGAGGGCAAGGGGGACAGTTATTATCTTTGCCAATGCCTCCGCCGCGTTGTTAGACTAAAAGCCGTACCCAACAGCCGCGGCACATCAGGGAAGAGCTTTGCGCCGATCCTCACTCTCTTGCATGCGTAATCATGCAAACGACAATTAAAATTTGTAGTTGGATATCTCGGAGCATAGACACGCTATACTGGCGGACAACTTTCTGTGGCAATGAAGGGAAAGCTACGGGCGCGTGTATGCTGCACAAGTGTTACCGCGCCAAGTAGTCCGGCAGCGTTTGACAGTGTTTTTGGTTGCTCGGAACAGACGCTGAATCGACGCAACTTCCACGTGCGACGATTTCGCGTTTGCCCAGACGCGGAAGGGAAAAGCCGCAAAATGAGTAAACTTTTACACTCAGTGGTGTGTTCTGTCTTATTTAACTGTTGCTAATAAGCTTTTTATGTTTACTCTTCGCCAACATAAACCAACGTGGATTAAAACGCGGGACTCTTTTCAGAAGCACCCTCACTTGTGAGCGCTTTGCCTAGGTCCGTAGCTTTCCCTTCATTGCCACAGAAAGTTGTCCGCGAGTAAAGAAGGATTCTTCGAAGTGAAACTATGTAGAAACACGACTGCTTCGAACTTTTGAATACAAACATACACACTTACTGCAGTCAATAAAAAGTTAATTATTCAGTTTTAGTCAATTCGGCTGCTGACTAGCGATAATTATCATCTCACTTTGTGTCCCCCTGGCCACATAACTTATTTGCACAGGTGGTTTTCACGTGCCTCCCAGTGCCTCATTTTAAGAAAACCGTAAAGCTTAATTTTGAACACCCGGTATATCTAGCCTGTATTGTTTCTTAAAATAAAATTTGGGATGATCTGTCGCAGGTTGGTTATAAACGTGTAAGCACGGGTCCATCTTTGGAGTTCTGTTGGGACACCTTGATTTCCTTAAGAAGATTCCTTGTGTTCGGCTGAGACAGCTTCGTTTGCTTTGGAGCAACGCTCCGCTCCAACGCGGCAACCACTACGCTGGTTGTTTACGATATGCGAATCACCGCGTATGAAGACTCACGACGCCAGCTACAGGAAGAACGATGTGGCGTAGTAGCCGTGAGCGTGAGCCAGCCAGCGTCTTCATGTTTGCTTCCCACTGGACGTCATCCTTTTACACAAGGCGCGCATCTGCTCCCGTTTCTCTAACCACGCGACGCCATCCTATGCCCGCGCGCTGGCGTTGGCCGCTGACGTCACGCTCCCCCATTTCGCAGCCGCTGCTCGAGGTTTCGCGCCGCTCCGCGAGAACGCCCTCTTAGATAAACGGATCCGGTGGCTTTGAGCCTCCTATGCTTAATGTACGACAATACAACTGCGAAATTACAATGAAAAACTTGTAGCATACGAACGGTACTGTGCTCGAACTGGATAGTGTCAACGTGTAACTGTGATCACAATTGGTGCTACAGTTAAAAAAAAGTCGCCTATGCGTAGTCCTTAGTTTAGCTGTTAGTTGTTATTATTTATATATGAACACTTCAGCGAGAGATCGCTTTCATTAAGCAGGTTGGTCGCGGAACCGATGACACCCAATGAGGCAACCGTTGACACCCAAATGGGGAACTAAGTTGATCAGGCGCGAAGGCGCTCGCGCGGACATCGGCATGCTTGGCAAAAGGGACGTCCCCTCGTTCATTCGACGCCACCGACGGGACGAGTAAGGCACGGCCGGCGCCAGGAGGTCCAAGGTGTGCATGAGAAAAATAAGTACGGCAACCTCTGTGACACCACACCCCTACGGAATACAACTAAGCTTGTGAGCGAGCTAGCTTTACTTCTACATGGCTGTTACCACTGGTACTCGCGAAAAAAATTTTGAAGAATGCTGGTGGCCATATTTTTTGTGACAGGGCCATCCCCCTGTCAGCGAGGGGGCGATGCAGAAATCTGAGGGGGGGGGGGGGGTCAGGACATCCGGACATCCCCCCTGGATCCGCGCCTGGTCACTTCCGACCACACGAACTGGGACGCCATTCTGCCCTTCGTGACCTACGCGTATAATACCGCTACGCAGAGCACCACTGGATTTTCACCCTATTTCTTGCTGTATGGTCGACACCCTTCGCACACCATCGACACCATTCTACCGTACCGGCCGGATGCATCCGAGTGTGTGCCTATTTCTGCCACGGTCAGGCATGCAGAAGAGTGCCGCGACCTATCACGGGCCTTTACTTCCGATGATCAAGAGCGCCAGAGAACAATCGCGGTGACGCCACTTCCCCGGTCACCTTCGATCCGGGAGCGCTCGTGTGGCTCTAAGTCCCTTTGACTGCCCCTGGCCTCTCATCAAAACTGGTCCCGAAGTATGAAAGCCCTTATAGTGTTCACAAACGCGCATCTCCTGTCAACTACGTTATAGAACCAGTTGAGCCATCTTAAGACATGCGCCGCCGTGGACGAGACATTGTCCATGACGACCGTCTACAGCGTTACTTCGACCCGCTCATCGTGACAAGCTGTTAGGTCGCCGGGCGGCTCCCTTATCGTTCCCAGGGGTGATTGTAGCGAAGAAGACACACTATAGTGGGTTCAGTGCCACTGGATCTAAACGATAGTGGGTCGAGCGCTCTCGCTCAGCAACGGCTCTCGTGCTTTGAAGCTGCAACTGCCCTGCCCGTCGACGTTGCGTTGCTCCGAGCTCTTTCAATAAACACCTTTAGAGTTAGTACTTTTAACTACCTGCTGAAGCTAGAAAAAATCACTAACTTAGTACCAACTAAATACTACCTCGGTAGTGCAGTTACTAGCGCAACTGAAATATAATTACCAACAATACAATGGGCATATTCGATTCATAAGTGCCGCTTGCAATTTCATATGAAGTCGATGGTATTATAAAAGCATAAGAAAGTAAAAGAATAAACGTACATAAAAAAAAATAAAACCGCGTCCTATCGCTATATATTAAGGCTATATAATAATTGATGGTATATTATACATATACGTAATGTTTACTAAGGATATGAAGGCCCTTCGGTTAATCCCGTAAGAATGCACTACAAATCTCGAACAAGCAACGACAAGCAAGGACACACATACCGAACGACCAAGATGCTACGCAACACTTAATGTAAGAGCAACTTCACGAGTATTTATAGGCTTAGTTAGAGGGAGCACATGTGGCACCGGTGAGCACCTATGTATTTGGTTAAATAATCAAAGCTTTGTGCACAAAAGTCCAAAGCCTACTGTCTGTGCATATGTGTGATACGACGTCGCATATAAATGTTAATCCAACATAATGAACACCACTACAGTTTATCTCAATTTCGCATAAGACTGTTCCAATCGCAGCATAATAGGCCAAGGCCAGACAAGTTAGTAGTTACTTAGTAAAAACTACTAAGAAGAATTTCTGGTTAGTAAAGGCAGCACTTACTAGCTTTACTAACCGCTGGCTAGTACAGAACTAGTCAGAAGGTAGTAAAATACAAAGTAACCTAGTAGAAACGTGCATTTACTAGCCATTTACTAACTTTATTTTTAAGAGTGCGCCATGTCCAGATTTTCAAAATTGTGCCTCTTGTCACTAAGAATGATCTTGTACGCTAAGAAGGAACGCTTGACGGCGGTGAACACCTTAAAAAGTAAATTAGAAACAAAACAAAAGCCGCATGCGCACCACAGTTTTCTTCCTTCTTTGGCTCTCCACTCTCCTTTCCCGTGACGGCTCTCCGCGGTTTCGCATTCGCCAACCGCTCGCGCCATGTCAGCGCGGCGGCGTAATCTGGCCGGCGCCTCCCATTTCACTGCTGCTAGCGGTTGTTTTTCAGGAGTTGGTTGAACTAGAGGACTAGGTTAAACCCCATACAGTTCCTAACAGTCAATGTTGCCAGGTAACATGAATAACGCTCTCTAACTGCACTCGAAAGCGAAACTTCAGGGTAAATAGTGTTCATATAGGCGCCGATATTGAAAGTAGGCATTGAGACACAAACGCCAAAATAGGCATTTATAGGCGCTATAAAAACACTATAAAAGCCCTTCTTACACTCTTAATTTATGCTCATATATCACACTGGGGTGATAGGAGCGCAAGGAACAAAAAAAAATGCAGTTGCCTAAAATCTGGTCTCTAGTCAACACTCTGCTTGCCGGAAGCTCCCACCAGTCACTGTGCAAGGACACGTGGCGCTTGAACGAGGGCCCGCCTAAGAACCCATCCGACTCGGGGTGCTCTTCACCTCGTTGCTGCCCCCGGGAACGAGGCCCGACGATCCTTCCCGCCTCTACCGGCTGTTCAGCGGCTCACAACGTATCCGCAGCTCCAACCAATGCCACATCAATGGATGCGCCAGCGTCGGCGGCGACGTGTCCGCCTACCGAGGCAAGCAGTTCCTGCCATGTGCCAGACCATAGCCTCCTCGATAACTCTGTGCCTGTCAAACTGCGCTCGATTGGCCGTCGCTTTTCCCTCTCCCTATTGGTCGTTTCTACCGAGAGATGGCGCCACCGACGTAGACTAGCTCATGATTCCTGCCGTGTGCCCGCGTCTCCGTCTCTCCGTAACCTCCGCTGGGATCGCAAGTCGGGTGCATTGTTTTTGTCGAGTTTTCTCGTGCATTACGGTCAAACCTATCAGCGTTGGTACGGTCCACAAATTTTAAACTTTCTTGGGTGATCGTGGACCTGAGCTTAACGCTGAGCGGCCGTGATTGCTAGATGCTTTTGACGTGCGACACGTCAAAAAAAAAAAATAATAATCGAATAGGCCACGCTGGTTCACAGACGTCATGTGCGGGTGAAGCACCATGAACTTCTTCACGTGGATACATGTAACTTCGAGCAACGCATATAATGACAAAGCATATAGTGACAGAAGCGCCCTCGGGATTTTGTATGTCTGAACTGTATGCATCTCGGTATTTTGTATGTCTGAGCTGCATGCATCGTTCAACAAAGCGTTTGCAATAAAATATTTGCTCGCATATTGCTTATTCAAGGCATGCGGCGCTTTTTCTAGGTCATTAAATACTTGTTTCTATTTTTCCTGGTCGCCAAGGCACACGGGCGTGGTAGAAAGTGCAAAGGTTTCTGGGTATGAATATTCACGTCGGCCACAACGCGCATCTGATGCAAAAGAACTTGGGGAAAACTTGCCTGAAAGTCGTAAAAATAGTATGCTACTAACGTGCGCCTGAAGTCCCTAGATATTTTTTTGCTTTAAAATCTAGAGAATTTACGTGCGCCGAGGCCCGAAGGACGGCTCCCTATAAGAATGAAGGAAGAAGAGTATAAGAAGGACGGCTCACTATAGAGCAGCGTCGCAAGAAGTTTTTGACAAGATAGAGCTGTAAGAACGCTTGGCGACTTGCGTACTTTCTGCACTTTACTACGGTAACTAAGGGCGTATTAACCACAATGAACAAATTCGCGTTTTTTTTCGTTCTCTTTTTTTTTTTTTTTTTTTTTTTTGCTACGTGCGACGCGCGATCCGCTTTGACGTTACAGTTGCTGCAACCGCGCTCGCACTTTCACAGACTGTATTCGAGACACTACTATGGTGTTCTACAGCGCTATAAACAAGGCTCTGGTCACCCAGTGGATCGTTGTGCCACGATCGCAGCAATTAAAACAGTCGGCGTCGCGCCCCCAGACGGGAGACCGCGCAGAGTCGCGCCCGCCGCGCAGACGGGAGACGCGACGGCACTCTACGTCGGTGGCGCCCTCAGCGAAATGAGCGGCGGCAGTTTGCAACTCTGCCGACGGCGCCTCCCTATTGTTGTCTCGGCTTCTTGACAGGCACAGAGTTTATCGAGGAGGCTATGGCCAGACGCATCGTCGCCTTCGAAGTTCGATCTAAGCGGCGGGGCAACTGTGAGAAGTGATAGTGTTATGTTGCCGTAGCTGTAGTGCCACCTACTGCTGTGAGCAGTTGGCGGAGTGGAGAGCAGGGCTGTGGAGTTTGGGGGATGAAGCAAATGCATCACTTGTATTGGTGTTCGCTGTGAGCTCGGGTCTCGGTCCCTTTCTTCTGTCTACATGTAACAGCAACGTCACTGCTGCCGACCTCCAGGGCAACGAGGTCACCCTGAGCCATCGCCAACCTCGACCGTTTAGCAAGAGCTACGCTTCTGACAACCACGGCGCAGTGGAATATCATTCGCACCAGATTGGCTGCCAGCAACGACGACGGGACTCCCCATCTCGAGTGCCTGAAGGCAACGTCGTGCGAGGAGGACGTGGCGGATTGCGGCTGAAGCATCGCCCTGTTGGCAGCCGCCATGCTGTCCATCGTGTCCGCCTCCTACGTTCAGTTGCAGGAGAGCGCCTTTTGGGACAACCAGTGGCGATGACGATGAATCTGCTCTCTGGTAAGCCGCCTGGTGCTGGAAACGATGGCACCGGTTCGCATGTTCTCCCACGGGACGTCAACATCCAACGCGAGACGACCGCGGGTGGCAAATCCAGCCTGCTGGACTCCCCACGCAACGCCACTCGGGGTGCAGCAGACCGCGCTGGTGCCCGCCCACTTGCTATACCCGTGACGAGTTGGCCACTTTGGTGCCCGACGTCGGGGACAAGCAGGCGCGGCTTGCTGCCGCGAGAGCTTCTCAACGCGCGCAACACCAGCGGAAAAGCAAGAACAGGACGGCCGTAACATCTAGGTCGAAAGTGGCAGGCAAGCAAACTTGAAGGAATATATAACAAACACCTATTCCAGATTGCTTGCGCATGCCCCACTACTGCTGTGCTGTTTTGATAGCTTTTTGAGTTTAGAAGCTGCTTTTTCTTCGCGCCCGAGAATCGCGCCATGGAAAGATGGCGTCCTTATACCAACGGAACAGGCGGTCACCACGAAGCGGAGCCGACGCCAGCATCGCACAACGGCGCACTTGGCTGCACAGTGAAGCTGGAGCCAAATGACTTTTCAAGTCGGTGACCACAATAGAACTGCCATTCCCCGGCTTGCGTATGGGTGCATCTCGGGCCGTGGGAGACACATTTGTTTTCGCTGCTGTCGATAGACATTTTTAAACTGAACCTCACATTGGACAAAAAGTATCTTCATATAGTTTGTCAATCAACAATGTGTTAGGTAGTGTAATGACTGGTCAATAAGACGTTTAAAAACTATACTTGTTGTTTCGCTGAAACAGAACTCTGCATAACGCCTTGCATACAGAGCAGACTTGGCGTTTTAAGTCAGACTTTCGCCGCTGTACATTGTTTGCGTTTATTAAAAGCGTCTGCGCCGCGTATGTGTGGTCGGCAGGTGCCAGTTAGATGACTTTTCACTGGACCTATATGCGCCTCTCTGATTGTTACCAACGGTTGAATGGGTAACGAAGTTTAATTTCTTTCTTGGGTTTTACGTGCCAAAACCACGATTTGATCTTGATCTATTTGGATTATTTTGCAGAGTGACTCCCTGATCGATAAAGGCTGTGTAAAGAAATAGGCGCGAGAAATAAAGGGAGCCTGTAGGCTTTCTAGAAATGCATGCCTACCATGCATCGATTGAGTAAAAGTTCGTCCTCTGGCGACCCGCAAATTGCGCCAGGCGTGGTTCGGCGACGAGCTTCTACATAGAAGGCAGTTGCCGTCGTTCCTCGAAGTATAGCCGTCTCATGTGAGGGACGGATACCCGCCGTGGTTGCTCATGGGCTATGGTGTTGGGCTGCTGAGCACGAAGTCGCGGGATCGAATCCCGGCCACGGCGGCCGTATTTCGATGGGGGCGAAATGCGAAAACACCCGTGTACTTAGATTTAGGTGCACGTTAAAGAACCCCAGGTGGTCCAAATTATTCCGGAGTCCCCCACTACGGCGTGCCTCATAATCAGATCGTGGTTTTGGCACATAAAACCCCATAAATTAATTAACGTGAGGTACGGATGATTCAGAGGAATGGCTTTACCAAGCTGTTCGGTTTCTGCATGTTGATGGAATACAACACGCCGTATCTTACAGCAGTTAGACATAAAAGTAAGAGAAGCACGTACGATACTCCCATGACGCTTTTCTGCCTCCCAGCTGCTTCAATGCTTGACAATGGCGCGCAACCAACGCTGGCGCTCTAGTTGGCACGTCTGAGGAACAACACAGCTAATTTCAATCGAAATAGGCAAACATGAGCCGTTTATATATATATATATATATATATATATATATGTATATATGTATATATGTATGTATGTATATATGTATATATGTATGTATGTATATATATATCAGATACAAGAGGGTGTTTCCTTTTTATTGCGATATCAATTATAGGGACGCAACAGGCACATTTCCGTAACGTCACAGTGACGCACGTTCCGTCGACAGTCCAAGTGCGATAACATGTCCGGGAGCCGTATGCTGTGGGTGCCAGAGAAAGCGTGCGAGGGTGAGCTGCTCGGCTAGTGTGACCCAGTATTTTAGGTCACTCTAGCTCGGCCACTGTAGCTCGGCTCACCGTCGCACGTTTCGCTCGCAGACAGCAGCCGGCGCGCGGCCACGATGTTATCGCACTTGTTCTTTATACAGAACATCACGCGGACGGCGAAAATGCATTTGAAGTGTCCATACAGCGGCTATCGCACTAAAAAGGAGCTGCTATCGCATCATGTATTATCACAACGCCTACTAGGCGCAGCATTTGTGTCGATTGTACGGATACGTGGCGCAGCACGCGATCCTTCTCAGTTGTGTTGTAGGAGAAGCGTAATGATGTCAAACTCTGTGCAACGCAGCGTACGTGCTATAGAGCTCGTGTCAGCCAATCGGTAACGAGCGCCGGCTGCGTGCTCCAGAAAAGGGACGTGGGCTCGTCCATTGTGCGTTCAGTCGGCGTAGCGCGATCGGTGGTGGACAACAGTCGCGACAGTAGCGCGTCGCATTCGCTAGCGCATCACGGTACTTACTATGCGATAGCGTTTATACATTTGGCGCATCCGAAACAAACTGGAACCTGTCTCCAGCGGTTTGCGTTCCGCTAGTGAATGGAGGTGAAGCACAGTTGTCTCTCCATCAATGCGATACGCCAGCGGTTATACATGCCCCGTGTGACGTCTCTAACTGGTCTCTCTAGTCGCATCAACGCGATACACCTTCTTAGCGCACTAAGACCGGTTAAATGAATGGATGCAAGACTTGTCGCATTCATGTAAACGCCGTTATTTCGTGGCTCGCTGGCGCCACCCATTGCTGTCAGTGCACAGTGTTGGTAGACGGAAGTGCGGGGGATGCTCTTTGCTGTCCTGTCGTTTGTTGACACTGCTTAGTCTTTTACACTAGAACAAAATGAACTAGCCAGAGCAGAAAGAATTAGCAGTGTGACCCTTTTGGAGGAGTATCGCGCGTGTCTTTCGTACTCGGTCTTCTCTGAACGCCTGTCTGGGCGGTAGTTACCGAGAGCGCCGACGCCTCTGCTAAAGTGATGGTGGCAGCCGCGGAATGTCTTTGAATAGCTGGCAGAACAACAATGCTTCGGCATAATAATTTGCAGAAGCATCGCACAAATTGCACATAGCTAGTATTTAAGAATGTTTGTAATCGAATAGTTAACCCACATGCTTCTAAGACTGCACTTGTCTTGAGTGGAATTTTTGCTGTGCCACGTCATGCTCCCATTAATGAGTGTCAGTTTAATCAATTGCTTGGGCTTCAGAACATAATCCAAGGGTAGTCTGATGAACGAATCTGTCATGTGTTGGGACTGGTCCCCTGCATTTGTTGTCCCCTTGATAGCACTCGAGCTCTCGCACACCGGGCGCATCATCCTTCTCCTGCGTCTTCCGATCCGGACGAGCCCTCTGTTCTGCATCGCGGACACGCGCGCGACCGAATGGTGCACATTCAGAGAAATCCTCCTCCACTACCGCACTTACGCTACCCCTCCCCCCCCCCCCCCCCCCCCCCCCCCCGCCAGCACACCCAGCACTGAATAAATCTCAATCTTGCAGACGCGAACTTTCCCAAACCCCGTGCTATGCCACCACACTTACCCCGATGCATACTCCCCGCTCTGAAAAGCCTGCGAGGCCCGGGCTGACGTCGATCACATCATCTGGGCATGTCCCAAAGCTTCACCTACCAACACCCACCGCACAAACACTACACGCATCATAAATATGGCCGTGCAGTGGGAGACTTTGCTGCTCAGCTTGGACCCAGAAGAGCAGCTCTGGGCCGCCCGGATGGGCGAGGACGCCGCCAGAAAGCAAGGACTGCTCGCCGTCTGAGGAAGGAGAGAACTGAGGGTTAGTCTCCCAACCGCCCCCGCCCCCGGACCTCATCATGGACACAATAAAGTTTCATCTCTCGATAGCACTCCGATGGTACAAGTGGAACTAGAAACGCAGGTGCTCACAATCAATCTCTACAGTAACCCTATTGGGGCGTGTGATGCTTTAGCGAAGCCGATCAATAAATGGCTGTGGTCCCATTTTCATAAAAGTTGACACACGTGGTACAAGCCACTGTTTCCGAAGAGAGCCCGCACCAACGATGTAGTATTTTTTTTTTTTTTTCAAATATTTGTGGTGCCTTTTTTCGCCGTTCACTGCTGTCTCCTATTTACTGTTCCGTTTTCTGCAACTATCAAAGCGCGAATTCCTGTTTCATTACCATGCTTAGCATAATGAATTTAAGCATTTTTAATATAGTTTCTCGATCTTTTGCGTTGATCTAAAGCGGACCGAAGAGTTCGGAAACGCAAACACACTGATTAACGGCACAGTTTTGGTTTGCAATACGCCGGACTTCACAACACACCTTCAACGCCTACGGTGTGTTTTGACGTGCTTAACACGCTGGCCTACAACTAAACCTAAAGAAGTGCCGAGTGCAGCTGAGTGTGAGTGTGATTGCAAAGAAGTGCAGCTGACAATCCTCGGTTACGTCGTATCCAAGGATGGGATACTCCCAGATCCAGCCAAACTTCGGGCCGTCGCCGCATTCCCTAAGCCAACGTCTGTCAAAGAATTGCGCAGTTTCATTGGTCTGTGTTCGTACTTCAGACGCTTTATTCGCAATTTCGCCGCCATCATCTCACCCCTGACGAAAGTTCTGTCATGCAACGGGCCCCTCACTTCGTGGTCATCCTAGTGCGATGAAGCTTTCAGGAAGCTCCAGCATCTACTTACGTCTCCGCCAATTTTGTGCCACTTCGACCCGACACCTCCTACTGAGGTGCACACAGATGCCAGCGGCGTCGGCCTCGGTGCTGTTCTTGCCCAACGCAAACAAGGGTTTCCTGAATATGTCGTCGCTTATGCAAGTCGTACACTTACGAAAGCTGAGACAAATTACACTGACGGAAAAAGAATGCTTGGCCATCATCTGGGCTCTAAGTTCCGGCCTTATTTATATGGTCGTCCATTTGACGTATAGTCACGGACCACCATGCACTATGTTGGCTGTCGTCCTTAAAGGACCCTTCTGGCCGTCTTGCTCGATGGGCACTTCGCCTGCAGGACTACGATCTCCGGGTGCTGTACCGAAACGGACGCCAGCATTCTGACGCCGACCCCCTCTCGCGCTCTCCCTTGCCTGACAATGCCTGCTCCTCACTATCTGAGATTGTTTCTTCGCTCGACCTTAACACCATCGCTTCTGAGCAACGCAAGGACCATTGGATTGCCTGCCTTATAGACTTGCTTTCTAGTTCGTCGGCAGAACCAAGCACTCGCACGTTGCGTCGCCAAGCACGTCAATTTGCCATGCGCGACAACCTGCTGCACCGACGCAATTATAACCCCGACGGGCGCCAAGGGTTGTTAGTGGTACCCCGCAGTCTGCGTTCCGAAGTATGCGCAGCTTTCCATGCTGATCCACAGTGTGCACACTCCGGACTTTTCAAAACTTACCAGCGTCTTCAACAGCGGTATTACTGGCGCGGGATGTACAGCTACGTTCACAAGTTTGTTCGCTCTTGTCCCGATTGCCAGCGCCGGAAATCTTCACCCCGCCTTTCGCCATCCGGTCTGCAACCTTTACCTTGCCCTACCCGGCCGTTTGGAAGCGTCGGCATCGATTTGCATGGACCTCTTCCCTTGACGTCGGCTGGAAATCGCTGGGCCATTGTGGCCGTCGACCACCTGACGCGCTACGCCGAAACAGCCGCCCTACCGGCAGCTACAGCGCGCGATGTTGCCTCCTTCCTGCTTCGACGATT